>NW_006922318.1:71144-74731 GCF_000298275.1 Orycteropus afer afer | reverse complement strand
GAGTCAGAATCGACTCAATGGCAGTGGGTTTGGGTTTGTTTTTTGTCACCTTCTTATCCCCAGATAAAGTGTATATTAGCTGACATAGGTACCACTCCACAGTGATTGAGTTATCAAGGATGCATAGCTAACAAGTTTTCTATAGATATTCAATTTAGAGATCACAGTATTTGTTGCCCACTCCCCTTTAACTGCAAAATTTAGATAGCCTGAAGGCTTAAAATATAAAAGAAACAGAGTAGATCCTAGCCTGTAATTGTTAGCTGCCACATAGTTGGCTCCCGACACACAGGGACCCTATGCCAAAAGAAATGCTGCCTGGTGCTGTGCCATCGTCATGACTGTTGCTGTGTTCCAGTCCACTATAGAGGCTAATGGGTATTTTGAGTGCCTTCCAACTGAGGGGGTCATCTTCCAGTACTATATCAGACAATAATTCTCTTGTGATCCATAGGCTTTTCGCTGGGTAATTTTGGCAGTAGATCACCAGGCCTTTCTTCCTAACCTCTCTTAGTGTGGAAACACCACTGAAACCTGTTCAGTGTCATAATAACACACAAGCCTGCACTGACAGATGAGTAGTAGCTGAGCATAGGTATACTGGCCAGGACTAGAACCCAGGCTTCCTGCATCGAAGGTTATTATTCTGAGAAACAGACGCATCACATAGGGTGAATGTACAATGTATTGACTGACTAAACTGGAACATTGTTGTAGAAAGTTAAAGAAAGTGCTATTACTAATGAACCCAGGACATCAGGATGGTTGGTTCAAATGGTTAAGCACTTGGGTGCTAACCCAAAACTTGGTGAGTGCACCCAGAGGTTCCTCAGAAGAAAAGCTTTGCAAACTCAGCCATTGTAAACCCACTGGAGTGTAGTTCTACTCTCACACGTGTGGGGTCACCAGGAGTCAGAACTGACTCCACAGCAGCTGCTTTGTTTATCTGTTCATCAGAGCAGAAGGGATCATCCTGGGCAAGTCTTAATTCAATCCTCTGAACTCTGATGCTGTACTTACTAAACACATTTTGAATGCTAGTGGTCTTCCTAAAGAGTTTTGTGTACAGAGAGAATGTAATAATAATTCCCTCATTCAACAAGTATTTAATGGGCATAACACTAAAATTTTGCCTTTCTGGAATTTATAGTCTAGTATAAAAACAAAGGCACTCGACTGCTAACCAGAAGGCTGGTGGTTCAAACCCACCAGCCACTCCTCGGAAGGAAGGTTGGATAATCTACTTCCTTAGTGATAATGCTTCAGAAACCCAAGGAGGGTTTGCTATGAGTCACATCCAACACAGTGGCAGTCAGTTTGGTGTTTGGTAATAACAAGAAACTGAATTCATTGCCATCGAGTCGATCCTGACTCATAGTGACCCCTAGGCTGTAAATCTTTAAGGAAGTAGATTGCCTTATCTTCCTTCCATGGAGCGGCTGGTGGTTTTGAACCACTGACCTTCTGGTTAGCAACTAAATGCCTTATTCACTTCGCCACCAGAGCTCTTTATAGTCTACCGTAGGAGACAGTCAATTAAACTCTTACTACACTGTGCGATCTGGTGGCACAGTGCCTCAGGCGTTTGACTGCTAACCAGAAGGTTGGTGACTCAAATCCACCAGCTGCTCCATGGAAGGAAGATGGGGCAATCTACTTCTGTAAAGATTTACTGCCTCAAAAACCCAGTGGGGGTCACTATGAGTCAGAATCCACTCAATGGCAGTGAGTTTGGTTTTCTTGGATACAGTGTGATCAGTGTTGTGCTAGAGAAAGTATGAAGAGGGACACTACTAGAACTAGAGAAAGTATGAAGAGGGGATTAGGAATAGGAAAAGTTTCACGTAGGAAGCCCTAGTTTCTGAGCTAATACCTGAAGTATGATTAAAACTTCTTATCATGGTCTTGTAACTCCCACTAAATGATTGTGTGGCACTGTGCAACTAAGGTACTTGTGGCCCACGAAGGGGATTGGACAGCTTGCTGATAATGCAATTAAGGTGCATGACACACTTGTGGGGGTGGGACCATGCAAATAAGATGTATGGAATCCTAATGAGGGGATTGGTTAGCTTTACCATCCTGCTTGGCTTAAAATGAACCATTCCACAAGTAGACAGAGAGAACCTCACTACTACATAGAAAGAAAAGCTAGGAGTACAGCACATCCTATGGACCTAAGATCTCTGTACTGAGAACCTTCTTGATCCAGGGGACAAAGAGAGAAAGAGCTGTAATATTGGAGACAGTGGGAAACTGTGAGAAGCAGTGACAGAGAAACACCAGCAGCAGAACCAACAGACTGGCAGAAGATGGATGGCACAATGGGCTTCCTGACCCATGGAGCAAGAGAGCTGAGAGCCTTCAGGCAGGAGGCTTGCTGGAGGAGGATGCTGCCTCCAGACATTTGACGGAGATAGGCTTGCTGACCTATGGAGCTAGAGACCTGAGTGCTTTTGGGCCAAGGCTTATTGGCAGGGTGGGGTGCCTCTGGGGACTTATTGGCAGAGAAAAGAGCTCTGTAACACGCCTGAGCAGGGTAGAAGCCAGGCTAGCCCAAGAGGCCAGAGGGGCCAAGGGCTGAGAGGGTGGGAGCCAGAGAGAGGCCTGCCTATGGGCATGGCTGAGAAGTTATCCTGACCAAAGAACTGTATCCTGAGTGTTCCTAATGCTGAATTGTACCTTATTACTTCCTAATAAATGCCATAACTGTGAGTATGGTCTGTGAGATCTGTGGGCCATTGCAATGAATTATCAAACTCAACAGAGAAACAGAGAGTGCTGTGGGAGGGACAGCTGGTGTCAGAATTGCTAAAGAGGTTGGAGAAAGGAGGTATGTCTAACTTCTGCCTCACTGGAATCAGTCTTGGGCTGTTGATGCTGATTATGACTCTCCTCTGCCCTTGTGAAGTTAGAGGAGGAGGTGTGAAGTTACTGCGAGCCATTTTTCCATGAGTGCTTCTGTTCTACCTCTTAGTACATTGCATAGTGCCTCGGGTCTTCAAAGCTTACAAGCAGCCATTCAAGGCACTTGGTCTCTATTCACCTGGAGCAACAGAGGAAGAAGGAGACTCTGGAACAAGGGGAGGATATGGAAGGTGTGGCTAAGTGCTTCCATGAGCAACAGCCTGTTTTGCCATGAGAAGTACTGGATGGTGCCCAGCTGCCATTACTAAACATTGTGATCACTTTATAGAAGAATTCCAATCAAAAGGGGGAAAACATAGAACAGAATTTTAAATTCCCATGGGCTCCAGACTTTCTGGAGCCATGGAGGCTTGTTGAACCTCTGAAACTATTACCCTGAGATAATTTTATTTTATTTTTCTGAGATAAAGTTTAAAGCAAAAATATCCCCTGAAGTCTTCTTAAAACAAAAGAAGAGTTTAGCTTACCTGGTAGCATAGTGCCTATGGCACTTGGTTAACTTGACTGTTAACCAGAAGGCCGGTGGTTCAAACCCACCAACCACTCCTTGGAAGGAAGGTTGGGCAATCTACTTCTGTAGTGATATCGCCTCAGAAACCCAAGGAGGGCTCACTATGAGCTGGGTCCAATTTGACGACACACAACAACAAAAACAACAA
>NW_006922318.1:69583-71044 GCF_000298275.1 Orycteropus afer afer | reverse complement strand
GATAAAAGCAACTTGAAAGATTAGATAGGAATCTTAGGGGGCAGTGAATTTAACAGTGGAGGAGCTACTAAGAAAAGGGGAGTTGCACAAAGAATAGTTACACAACTCAAAGAATGTAATCAATGTCAGTAATTGTCATGCAGAAACTGTTGAATTGGTAGATGTTTTGCTGTGCATATTCTCAACACCAAAGCAAATATTTTTTTTAGATGCTAAAAAATAAAATTGTAGCATACTACAGGCATGTTTTCCATCTTGCTGTTTTCACTTAATATATCTTAGAGATCATTTCATATCACTGTGTAGAACATTGCCTCATTCTTTTTAACAGGTTCATAGAATTTCATCATTAGACCAAAATTTATTTAACCAGTTCTCTATTGCTGCATTTTTAGGCTACTTTCAATGTTTTGATATTACAAACAATACTACAGTCAATATATGTATATATACCATTTTCTACAGATGTGAGCATGTGATAAGGTCTTGAACTGAGGCTGGAGCAACCAGAAAACAGAGGAGATTAGAGACAGAGAGAGAGCAAGCATGAAAGGAGGGAAAATTTATAAAACACACTGACTGATTGCATACTAGAGATGAAGGAGACACAGAAATTTGTATTGATGGTTATTTCCAGTCCTGAACAGAAGGAAAAGACTTAATACATATTTTCTGAATGCAGCCACAAGAATGGTTTAAATTTTTGTAGTGTAAGTTATGGTCTCAAGTAAATGAACTGTTCTCACACTGAAAGTTGTTTTGATTTTCATGACCTGTCCCCCCTTGGCATTCCTAAAGGGCTTTGGCTTGACAGTTTACTGACAAGCAGTCAATGACTTTTTTATTGAGCACCTCATTCTGTGGCTCCAAGTAATTTTTGTGTTGTAGATTATGGGGCATGCAGCAGTTGAAAAATAATCACAAATCTGATTATGGAATGACTGTGCTCTTAAGTAGAATAAGTATTTTATGAATCAGAACAAGCATCATATTTAGATTTTCAGTTAATTTACAAGTTAAAGATATTGAACAAAACTGAAATTTACCATAGGTACTGGACCTCACCAGATGGAATACAGAAGAATAAAATCAACTACATCTGTGGAAAGAGATGATGGAGAAGCTCAATATCACCAGTTAGAATAAGGCTAGGAGCTGACTGTGGAGCAAACCATCAATTGCTAATATGCATGTTCAATTTGAAGCTGGAAAAAATTAAAACAGGTCCATGACAGCCAAAGTAAAATCTTCGATGTATCCCACCTGAATTTAGACAACATCTCAAGAACAGACTTGATGCGATTCAAAATGGAGTCTTGTCAGTAATCACCATGCTATTTCCCTCTAGCATCTTAGTGCTTGAAAAACTAGGTACAGCAGTTTGAGTTAGGGATTTTGGTGCTCTGAACAGCTCACTGAGTCAGAGTGCACCAAACTTAGAGGAGTAGAATTAGAGGAAAG
>NW_006922318.1:66866-67418 GCF_000298275.1 Orycteropus afer afer | reverse complement strand
AGAAGCAAAACCAAAAACAAAGGTCTCATTATACATGGAGGAAGAGGAGGCAATAGAATTATCTGAGAAGCAATTTAGAAGATATGTTTATAGAGCTATACAAGAACCTAAGGAAACCCCAAACAGAAACAAGCAAAACACAGGCAGTTCCCTGGAGGAACACATGAAAATCATTGAGGAACAGAATATTAAGATTAACGCACAATCAGAACTCATACAAAAACAGCAGTTAGAAATGCAGAAAATGACTATTGAAATGCAAAGCATGAGCACCACAATGACAGAACTACACAGCACAGTAGAAGCTCAAAAGAGTAGATTAGAACTGGTTGAAGAGTGCATATCCCAACTAGAAGATAAATCCCTGGACACTAGCTTGTATGAAGAAAAATCAGAACAAAGATTTAAGAGAAATGAAGAGAGCCTAAGAATCATATGCAATGACATGAGACGAAAAAATGTAAGACTCATTGGAATTCCAGAACAAGAAGAGGCGAAAAAGACCACCGAGAAAATTGTGGAAGACCTGCTAGCAGAAGACTTTCCCCATAT
>NW_006922318.1:56705-57298 GCF_000298275.1 Orycteropus afer afer | reverse complement strand
TTGCCCAACCTTCCTTCCGAGGAGCGGCTGGTGGGTTTAGGGCCTGAGATTTCTCCATCTACTTGCCTGATACCATACTTGCCTGATACCAGTAGCCTCAGACCAAGGCCTTCATCCCCTGGACACTGAGGCCGATGTCCGGGGGTGTTGGGCTTATCAATCAAGCTTGAGGCCTCCCACGGCTGAGGGGTGGGGCGGGATTCTGGGTCTCGTTTGTTCCGAGTGGGAATAGCCCAGCAGTTCTAACTTAGGATACTCACTTTGCCAACTGAGAGGTCTTGCAGCGCCTTCCTCTGCCGAACAATGTCTGTCTCTTTCCGCTCGAGGCTTCACCCTCACCATATCCCTCGGGTTACGTCCCACGTCACTTCCGGCCATGTCTGCGTGGGCTCTACCATGATTCACAGCTGGGGCGGGGTTCTGTGGGGTGCCCTCTTCTTGGGTATGCGTCTGGGATTGAAGGGGTTCCTTAAGAAGTCACGTGGTAACCTTTAATTGACACCTGGTAGGGCTTGGAACGTGTCCTTCGCTGTACAGACTCAGCTAGCTTCAGAACAAGGCCCTCATTTCCTGCACACCCCTAATCCAAAGTA
>NW_006922318.1:53297-56434 GCF_000298275.1 Orycteropus afer afer | reverse complement strand
GCTGGCTGCGACCCTGGAGGGGATGGAGGGGTTTGACTATAGAGTCCCTTCTCTTCTGGGAGTGGAGCCCCTCAGTCCTCATTCAGGAACCTCACACTGATTTCTTTCGGGGCCTAAATTTGTCCCTAATCTAACTTCAATTAATCCCCCACTCCCAAGACTCTGAAAACCCCAAGCAGAAAGTGAGGGGGAGTCTTACCTGACAGCTATACCTGGGTTTCTTTGGCTGACGTCAGGGCTGTGGTACAAAGATTCAGGAACGTGTCCCTACCTTTATTATGTGTGATGCCTGTCATACTAGCTATTCTCTTTTACTCCATTCCTTATATTTGATTAGAATAATTATGAAAAAGTCCAGTCCTCATTCCCCAAACAGTTTTCAGATGGTTATTAGCACAATATTTCCTGCCACACTGTCTAAACTAACCCAAACATTTATGGTCTCTTACTCCTGTGGTAATGCCACTTGTCCTCTAAGGTGCTGCTTCAGATTCTGCAGTGGGGCAGTAGAAATTCATTGTCACAAGCCACACTGGGAAGAAGTGAGGGTAGAAATACAATGCTTTTCCTCCAACTGATTCTGTTGTTCACCTTTAATTGCAGGATACAGATGTGTTTCAACTTCAGGGCACACTCCTACCTGCACACACTCAGGTGTTCAACATAGACTTAGTGTCCCTTAGAGCTTTCACATTTGTGTTGTTTTGAGGTTGTTACCGATATTGTTCTTTCTTTATTACTTTTTCCCCACAGGGTGAACATGGGAAACAGCAGTCCGAGATTCTTTGTCATCTTGGCTCTTACAGGTAAGGCTCTAAATCTGTAAACAATTAAAGAGCTATTGCTATCTTTAGTAGTCCTTGGGTGGCACAAAGCGTTCATCACACTACCACCAGCTGAAAGGTTGGCAGTTTGAATGCAGTCACAGGCACCTCGGAAGAAAGGCCTGGAGATCTGCTTCTAAAAGGTCGCAGCCTTGGAAACCCTACGGAGTAGCTCTACTCTGAACACATGGGGTTCCATGAGTCAGAACTGATTCCAACAGCAACAAGCAGCAACAATATTGACATCCTTATGATATTCTCAGGAGCTCTAGTAGCGTGGTGCCTAAAACACTTGACTGCTAACCAGAAGGCTGGCGGTTCAAACTCACCAGCCACTCCTCGGAAGGAAGGTTGGACAATCTACTTCCATAGTGATAACCACCTCAAAAATCCAAAGAAGGGTCACTATGAGTCGGGGCCGACTTGACGGCACATAACAACAACAGCGACATAATATTCTCTTCCCTATCAATAAACATAGAATACTGCTTTATTTGAGACTTTCTTTTCCTAACTCTAGCTCTGGTGATGTGGTGCCTAAGGCATTTGACTGCTAACCAGAAGAATGGCGGTTCAAACCCACCAGCCACTCCTTGGAAGGAAGATGGGGCAACCTACTTCTGTAGTGATACCGCCTCGGAAACCCAAGGAGGGGTCGGTGTGAGTCAGATCCAACTCCACAGCAGTGAGTTAGGTTTGGTTTTGGTTTTTCCTAAATCTATCAGAAATTTATTATATTTGTCCCTACAAAGATATTGTACATTTCTTTAGGTTTCATTTTAGGTGTTCTTTATAAGTTGTTGGCATTGTAAATGGAACATTTTCCGTTACAGGTTCTGATTAGTTATGTGTGTGTGTGTGTGGCCCGACTCCTGATTTTGCTGATTTTCTATACACCAGCTTTCTGAAGTTCTTTGTGAAAACCAAAGAAAACACACTCCCATCAAGTCGGGAATACTACATCCAGCTGCCCAGCCACTGAACCAGGCCTAGCCAAGTTGACACACAAACTTAACCACAATTGCACCCTTTATCACTTGGTACCTGTACAGATCTTCAATGGGTGATACCTGTACAGATATCCTCCACTGGGTGATTCCAGTCCCCTAGTTCCTGAGTCGTGACCTCACCCCCTTGGCCTGGTGGGCCCCATTACTCTGCCTCTTTGGCATGGCAGTCCTGCCGCCTCACTCTTGGGCAGTGGTTTGACTCCATCCCACTGGCTCACGTGAATGAGCAGCCCCACTCCAGAACTAAGTTAGTGAAGGTCTGGCTCTTTGAAACCCAGGGGGCTGTGGTGGTTCCACCCCCAAAGGCCATGGTCCTACCCTTGAGGCTGAGACAGTTCTGCTTCCCATTTCCTTGGTCTCTCCACTTCTGCCAATTAATAAAAAAGGCAACCCACTCCGCAGGAAATCTTTCTGCCCCAAAGCTCTCAGCTTTCTTGCTTCGTGGACCGGCCAACCTACTACTCCATTTCATGCCAGTCTTCTTTAACAATTCATGTCCAAAGCCAACCCACTCTGCTAGGAAACCACCCACCCAATGGCACCCGGCTTTCTTCTCCATGGGCTGGTAAGCCTGTTGCTGTTTAATGCCAGTATCTGGGCTCTGCTACTGCCATCTCTCATGCTGGTCTCTCTGCTGGTATCTCTCAGCCAATCACATGGCTCTGCTGCTGCTGTCTCTTATGCCACATGCTGGGGTCTTTCTGCCAATGTCTCAGGTCAAGGACGTACTCCACTCCTGTTTCCATATTTTAGGTTTCTGTCAGAGTAGCACCCCACTCTCTCGGTACCGTAATCTGTTCTTGTGACCTAGTGGTGCTCTGACAAGAATATACCACAAATGAGATGGCTTGAACAAACAGGAGTTTATTCTCTTACAGTTTGGGAGGCTAGAAGTCCAACCTCAAAGTGCCAGGCTCTCGGGACTAGGTAAAAGCCCCTCGGCCTTGAGCTTCAGCTCTGCCTCCTGCTCCTGGCCCACTGAAGCTAGAGGCTTTTCTTCACTCAGCTGCTGGCTACTGAGGCTGACAAGCCCAGGGCTGACAAGTAGCAAGGTGCAGTCCCGATATTACCAAACCACAATGCAGGCAATTAATTCAACTCCATCAAAAGTCCCAAGATCGACAGAGCATGGCAGGCTGCTGAAAAATGACTTGGCTACATGCAGGGTTCAAGCATGCCATGAGCTAGAGACCATTCCCAGTGCTGTTTCTTATATACGGGAAGCAGACCACATACCCAAAGGCAGCTAGTCAGCCACTCACAGTAGATTCCACCATGGAGTTGATTACCAGTCTCATCATGG
>NW_006922318.1:51521-52842 GCF_000298275.1 Orycteropus afer afer | reverse complement strand
CAAAGTTTGTGAGGATGGTGCAGGACCAAGCAGTGTTTATTCTGTTAGGCGGAGGGTCTCTACGAGTCAGAAGTGACTCGAGGGCATCTAACAAGAACAACGGAGCTTTTAATCACTGTTCAGAAAAAGATATCCTGCTTTTTCCATCTCTTCACACTGAGGAGTATTTCTGTATCTTGTCTCCCTTTAGAAACTGAAATTTGTTTCTTTGCTGAATTCCCTTAAAATCCCCTTTCCTCCCTAATTAAAATGTGATTTAAAGGCACAGTCAGATTGCAATTAAGCTAGTTTTGACCTCCATACAATAAGCACTTAGAATCTCAGTAATTTCTGATTTATGGTGCAGTTCCTCAGTATTAGTGATTGATATACTCAAATCACCACAATAACAATGACATTTGTATTTAGAAGAATTTGCAGTTTCAAACTTAAAAATTGTAGAGAATCATGTTTAATGTTATCATGTGATTTTTTTACACAATATAATCGGAAACAAACTTGGTTAGTAGTTAGCATAAACTTTTTGCCTGTAACTTTACATGTCTGTCTCTCTGTCTATAATCTATTATTAGTTCTTGGCAAAAAGGTAACGTGAAATTTTTCTACTTGTGTAGTTCTTATTAACTTCACTTAGGCCTTTTAAGATTATTTGATTGGGACATAGTGGGCCAGACTCAATCTCAGGAAAATCTGTTCTCTACCAGCCTTCCACCAGTAAGTAAGCAGAAACCAAATGTGTGACACTCAGTATGAGAGCTTTTAGAGACAAACCTCATGGTTAAGGATATTTCCTGTTCTATGAAAACTGAAGCAAAGCTTGAAAAGAGAATGAATAAAGAAACAGTATTTCCTTACCTCCCGCCGTATTAGTTAACAAGTTAAGCATTTGACATGCCCCAAATCTTTTAATAATAACTCTCAATAGTTCTTCAAGAGGCATTAGCAAAAGCCCCAGTAATGTCATTAAGCCTTTTCCTTTCCTCCTCTCCTTTTCTTCCTCCTGAATTGATGGCAGTGAGTTTGGGTTTTTTTTGGTTTTCCTTTAATAGCATTGTAAAGTTATTCTTATATAAACCAAAAAAGCCCAACTAGTTGCCATTGAGTTGATTCTGATTCCCTGGGTGATGTAAATGGTTCATTGTTCACCTACCAGTGGAAGAGTGGACAGTTCAAACCCACCCAGAGGCACCTTGAAGGAAGGCCTGGCAATCTGCTTCCAGAAGGTCACAGTTATGGCCACCCGATGGTGCACACTTCTACTCTGCAACACCTGGGGTTGCCATGTTCTTATGTAAAAACCCACAAGCGTCATGTTGATTCC
>NW_006922318.1:48131-51407 GCF_000298275.1 Orycteropus afer afer | reverse complement strand
TTCTTTATGGAAGCAGAATACCAGCAGAGTGGCTGTGGCGTTCAAACCACTGACCTTTTGGTTAGCGGTACTTTAACCAGTGTGCCACCAGGGCTAGGTCATACACATTTATGATCCTATCAGCAGCGTCCAAGAAGCTGTTTCACCACAGTGCCGTCAACACAGTGCAGCATTTCAGTTGCTTTTTATGAACTTTCCTTAGATTGATGACTTTTTTGAAGTTTGGTGAGTATCATTCTTCTAGTTGTAGACCAATCACTAGGGGACCAGCTCTAATGTAGTTAGTGAGGTTGGAGAAGGAAGATACAAAAGCTTCTAAACATACCTTGTATAATATTTAAAAATACATTTTATTATAAAATTTTGTTGTTGTTGTTGTTATGTGCCTTGGAGTCAGACCTGACTCATAGCAACCCGTCCTTGGGTTTCCGAGGCACTATCACTATGGAAGTAGATTGCCCAACCTTCCTTCCGAGGGGTGGCTGGTGGGTTTGAACCCCCAGCCTTCTGTTTAGCAGTCAAGTGCCTTAGGCACTATGCTACCAGAGAAAATTTTTAAGCATGCAGTAAGTATAATATTAGAATGAACATTCTTGTATAACACCATTCAATTGTCTCACAAAAAGGTTTTTTTTGCTACTTTTCTTTAGATCCTTTTTAGAAGTGAAATATCACATATATATTTAATGCTGTCTGTATACTTGTTCCTGATAGCATGTACCTCCCTCTTGCTCTGGTGGCATAGTGCCAAAGCATTTGACTGCTAACCAGAAGGCTGGCACCAGCCACTCCTCAAAAGACGGTTGGGCAATATACTTCCGTAGTGATACCATCTTCGAACCCCAAGGAGGGATCACTATGAGTTGAATCCAACTCGATGGCAGTGGGTTTCATTTTTGTTTTTATTTCCCCTGGAAATATCATTCCCAAGGATATTTTTAGTTTTGCAATATAAATTATTGTTTTTTGTGTTTCAGTGACACTGTATAAATTATTTTATAACTAATTTTTCTCCTCCACATCATGTATTTGAGATTTATCTCTGTTGATATCAAAGTCATTTATTTTACTGCCATATGCTTTTGTGTGAATATACCACAATTCATTTATCCATTCTCCTGTGGAGGAGTATATGAATTGTTGCCAATTTGCTACTACAGCACCCATTGTACAATGAGTATCTCCTGCCTAAGGCATTTGACTGCTAACAAGAAGGCTGGCAGTTCAAACCCACCAGGCACTCCTTGGAAGGAAGGTTGGGCAATCTACTTTGTAGTGATACTGCCTCAGAAACCCAAAGTTGGATCCGACTTGAGGGTCATGGTTTAAGAGGAGGCATTGGTGGTTTGGTGGTATAATTCTCACTTCCCATGTGGAAGATCTGGGTTTGATTCCTGACCATTACAGTTTTAGGAGCTCTGGTAGCCTAGTGCCCAAGGCACTTGACTACTAACCGGAAGGCTGGCGGTTCAACCCTTGCCCCAGCCACTCCTCGGAAGGAAAGTTGGGCAATCTACTATCCGTAGTGATATACTACCTCAGAAATCCAAGGAGGGGTCGCTATGAGTCGTGTCCGACTCAACGGCACATTACAAAAACAACAACAGCCCTGATAGCTTCAGGCAATGGTTAAACTCTTAGCCGCTAAATGAAAGGTTGGCAGTTTGAGCCATCCAGCAACTCCATGGGAGAAAGACCCGATGAACTGCTTCCATAAAGATTACAACTGAGAAAACCCTGTGGAGACGTTTCACTCTGTCACATGGTGTCACTATGAGTGGGGATCAACTTGATAGCACCCAACAACAAGAATCTCTTTCCCAACATGGATAATGATGTACGTAGTTTCAAGAGTTACTGCATCCATCCAGGAGGAGGAAATTGCTGTGTCCCAGGGAAAGCAGTTATAGGAAGGCAGTGTGGGGGAGGGGAACAAAAGGGTTCTTGGTGTTTCTGAATGTGAAGCCTGCAGATACGAAGACCATGAGATGAGTTTGAAAGGCATATGGAGTGAAGTTCCCAGTTTATTGGGCTAAGGCAACTGGGAAACCTTCGAGTGATTTTAAGGGGATGGGGGAGTGTCACTTGTTTAGTTTTTTATTTTCAATAGATTTATTTTCTGGTGGGTTATGTGGAGGATGAACTGGAGTTGGGATGAGAAGTGTATTAGTTAGTATTCTTTACATTATAAATGAAAGAAAATCCAACCAGATTGGATTAAATAACAAGGGAATTTATTGACAAACAAGTGGAATGTCTAGAGGTAGCAAGTTAGGTTTTACCTAGAAGCTCTGTGATGTCACCAAAGATGCAGTTCTGTCCAACTCTGCCTTTCATGGTGTCTCTACCACTTCCTGGCTGCAAGATGGCTTCCAACAGTTCCTGGGATTATATACTTCATTGTCCATGCCAGAGTGAGTGAGAAAGAGAGAGAGACATACAGAGTATCTCTCACCCAATCATCAAACCAAAGTTCTGACTGTACATGCCAATTACTGAACCAATCACTGGGCCAAAGGAAATGGAATTATTCTGATTGGCCTACTCCATTTAGGACCCTCCACTGAGGCTAAGGAATGGTGTTACTCTAACCTAGATAACAAGGCTGCTACATCATTGTGGAAGGTGGTTCTCCAGAGGAAAGCCTCCCCGGATGCTATTGGGAAGGTAGAATGGAGAAGTGTATTCTGGCTAGAAAATCAGTAGATGTCCTCTACAACAGAAGTGAGCAAGTCTGGAGTGAGAGGAATGTATAAAGAGATGGTGCAATGGTGGATGGACAAGGGCAATGACAGTAGGGAGAGGCAGGAGAAGGTGGACGTGAGAAATATGGAGGAAGCAGCTCTATATGATTTGTATTTATGGTTATAGGGAGATAAGGGTAATGTATTAATTAGATTAGGCTAAACTGCCATAACAAATAGACCTCGAGATGTAATGGTTTAAAGTGTCTTATTTGTTGCTGATGTTTGTGGTGGGTGGATCTGAGTAATCATCCAAGGACCCAAGTTGATCTCACCTAGACTATCTTCAACATATAAAACTAAAAACTCACTGCCATTAAGTTAATTCTGACTCATAGCAACCCCTTTAGGTTTCCGAGGTGGTAAATCTTTATGGAAGTAGATTGCCCCATCTTCCTTCCATGGACAGCTGGTGGGTTTGAACTGCCAACCTCCTGGTTAGCAGTCAAATGCCTTAGGCACCACACTACCAGAGCTTCTTATCATCAACATACAGCATCCAAGATTTCTTTGATCATTGCCATTCTAGTCC
>NW_006922318.1:47106-47836 GCF_000298275.1 Orycteropus afer afer | reverse complement strand
ATGTTGTGTAGGGTCTCATGGATACCTGACAGTCTGCTACAAGTAGGAAGAGGGATGGTAAGTCCCATGTTTCTGGCTTGAACAATTGGTGATTGATGGTGCCAGCAACTGTGTTAGGCACTTTATCAGGAGGATTTGAAGTGAGGGAGAAAGGTGGATGAAGATTTCAGACTGAGGGACCTGGAGTTCGATGTGCATATGGGCCATACAAGTGGGACCATATAATCAGCAGATGGTTATACAAGCTAGAATTCGTGAGAAAGGTCAGGTCTGGACACAGAGATTTGAGAGTCACCCATTGTTATGTGGTTGATTCTTAGGATACTTTTTGCTTGTAAACATTCTCTGGCACTCACCTTGAAGCCTATCTACCTCTTTTCTGCTGCCCACTCCTTCAGTCATGTGACGTTTTCAGGCTGTTTTTCCCCAACTAGTTTGACAGCTCAGTACTTGGGAAAGCTAAATTTATTCTTCAAATCTGGAGATGTCTCCCTCTCTCAGATTGCTTATAAAAACGTCAAAAAATAATATCAGTGCTAGCATGATGGCTAGGGGATCCCGATATTAGCATGACTCCAAGTAGATAAGTGCTTTATAATCATTCCCTTTGATTGCATGTCTTTAATTCAGCTCTCAGTGCTTGACAAAACAATTAAGATTTTAAACAAATTATCCATAAGCACTTATTCAAATGCTTATTTATCCTAATAGTGTATGACTTCTCCTTAGA
>NW_006922318.1:45714-46469 GCF_000298275.1 Orycteropus afer afer | reverse complement strand
CCACAGGTTCAACTACTCGGTCCCTCTGGGTAGCTGGCTGTGACCAAGCAGTGACAACAACCTTACCCCTTGTCCGCTCTACTATACACCTGGGAATTCAGATCATACACATAAACATTGTCTGCCAACCTTATACATGTCCTTGGGTACACTCCCCACTTCACAGACATACCTAATAGCTCAGCCTGTCCACCCATCTATCCATCCATATATCCATGTTTGCCTTCACTGACAACGCAGTACTGAATGTACAAAAGCGTTCATATTTGTTGTCTCCACCTCCCATGTACCTCTCTATATCTTTCTCTTCCTCAATGCCACTGTATTGATCACTCACATTTGGTACATTGCCCTTCTCTTCACCAAAATCAATACTTTTATCTATCTATCTAACATTGTTGCCTCCTCTCCCCTCCCAACACTGGTAACCAACAAAGAAAATTTTCATCCATAGATAAACGTTTCCTTGACTTTTACAATAACGAACTAATACAATATTTGTCCTTTTGTGATTGACTTATTTCACTCAGCATAGTGTCCTCCAAGTTCATCCCCGTTATGTGGTATTTTGCAGATTCTACATTATTCTTTAGTGTTGCATAGTATTCCATTCTGTGTATGTACCATAGTTTGGTTATCCATTCTTCAGTTGATGGATGACTAGGTTGTTTCCATCTTTTGGCTATTGTAAATAGTGCTGTGATGAACATGGTTGTGCATATGTCTGTTCTTGTCATGGCTCTCACTTCTTTAGG
>NW_006922318.1:33752-37507 GCF_000298275.1 Orycteropus afer afer | reverse complement strand
AAAAAAGAGAAAAACTGCAATATCTGGGGATAGGTCACTAAGAGAAAAAACTAGAGAAGGAGAATAATGAAGAAAAATGGGGAAGAGTGCAAAAAAAAAAAAAAAGGAACAGGTTAACCACAGGAAAAAAAATTAAAAAAAAATTTGCATCAAGGAACAGGGAAAAGAAAAAAAAGCTGAAAACTAGGACCTAGTAGGGGAAGAATAATAATGGTAGTTTTAAAACAGACAAATACAAGCAAACTAAAAACCAGAAAAAAGAAAGAGAAAAAAATTTAAAAAAGAGAGAAAACAATCAGTGGAAGACAGGGCAGGGCACCCAGGCTCCATCTGAGCACACAGACTGGGGTGGAGTTCCTGAGGCCCCAGCAGGTGGGTGGGAGTGGAGGATGGCTGCACCTCCATTCACCAAGCGGGTGTGGGGTATAAGAATAACAAAGGGAATGTCACACTTTTTCAGTCGTCCAGGTCTGGAGTGTCCTTGGGCTACTGGCAAGCGGAACCTGTTCTTAATCCCCTGGAATCTGCGAGAGCACTGTCTCTTTAAATATCTGAAATAGTCAAGCCACTTGTAAACATTCAAAATCACTGCACCCTCTGGACAGGCAAAAGTCCACAGCTCATCTCCCCTTTCTCTTTGCTGCTGCTTTGCCTTTTATTCCCCAGCCACCAGAGCAGTCCTCCGTGCAGTCCCTGGATAGCAGGGCTGATTTTTAGGTTAATTCTTAGGTCCTACCAGACTTGGCAATCTCCAAGCTGTCCGTGCCATCAGGATTGTTCAGGATCTCTGCCAGACTGCAGCTCCATATGTCTCCTTTTTTGGTATTTTCATGCAAATTCTTCTGCTAATTGGGGTTTATTCCACTTCTGTATCCTTCCCTTCAAGGCCCAGGGGTCCAGGATTATCTTCTGTGACTGTGTTAATTGGTTCCCCTTTTCTTTGTTGAAGAGGGTCTGTGCAGTCTTTCTGCCTATTCTGCCATCTTACCAGAACTCTCTATATTCCCATTCTTCCAGTAAGTTGTGAATGATATTTCTCACGATCTTAAGTTTGTAATTAAATGTAAGAATTTGACATGTAGAGGATGGAACTCAGGGTTTTCAGGGTTATCTGTGCTGTACTGTTTATGTTCTCCTAGAAAACTCCTTCAAGCAGAGTGTTTTTTTTTTTTTTTTTTTCCAATTTGGAAAATATTTGACTTTGGAATAAAAGAAAGACAATGAGTTTTCCAGACATTGTTATCTATTCACTGTGGTGACTCCCACAATAACATTTCGGATAACCCTGTGGAGTCTACTTGGACCCTTTAAAAAAAAAAAAAACTTTTTAAATTGTGATTTGGGTGAAAGATTACAGAGCAAATTCACTTTCCATACAGCAGCTCACATACACTTTGTCTCGTGACATTGACTACAATTTACACAATGCAACAGCTCCCCTCCCACTTCCTCCCTATAGATACCTCTTACCTGTGTCCTTCCCTCCATGCACTCCTGCCCCCTGAGCTGTCTCCCTGTGCATACACAGCCCTTCTATTCTCCCATGATTGTTCTCTTAGCTCTACTATATACCTAGGAATTGTTACAGAACATACCAAGACACTTGTAGAAACATTGTCTGCCAACCTTATACGTGCTCTTAGGCATACTCCCCCCTGCCTAGACATACCTAGTAGTTCAGCCCATCCTCCCATCTATCCACCCATATATCCACGTTTACTTTCACTGACAACGCAGTACTGTATGTGCAAAAGGGCTCATCTTGGTTGTCTATAACTCCCATGCACCTCTCTATGTCTTCCTCTTCCTCAGTGCCACCGTGTTGATCACTCACATCTGGTACGTTGCCTTTCTCTTGAAACAAATCAACACTTGTCTCTACCTGTCTAACAATGTTCCCTGCCCTCTCCTCTCACCCCTTGCGACCAACAAAGAAAATTTCCTTCAACAGATAAACCTTTCCTTGACTTTATTGTAAATATAATGGACTAATAAAATATTTGTCCTTCTGTGATTGACTTATTTCACTCAACATAATGTCCTCCAAATTCTTCCATGTTATGCGGTGTTTTGTAGATTCTATGTTATTCTTTAGCATTGCATAGAATTCCGTTGTGTGTATATAGATTTGGTTATCCCTTCTTCTGTTGATGAACACCTAGATTGTTTCCATCTTTTGGGTATTGTAAATAGTGCTACAATGAACATGGATGTGCATATATCTGTTGTTGTCTTGGCTTTCACTTCTTTAGGATATATACCTAGTAATAGAATGGCTGGGTCAAATGGTATTTCTAATTCCAACTTTTTAAGGGAATGCCATACTGCTTTCTACAGTGGTTGTATCATTTGACAGTGCCACTGGCACTCTATGAGACTCCCAATCTCTCTGCATCCTCTCCAGCATTTGTTGAACTTTGCTATTAGTCTTGTTGAGCTTTGCTATTAGTGCTGAGGCCAGATGATATCTCATTATTGTTTTGATTTGCATCTATCTAATGGCTGATGATCATGAGTATTGCTTCATGTTTGTTGGTCACCTGAATATCCTCTTTGGTGAAGTGTCTATTCATGTCTTCTGCCCAGTTTAATGGGATTATTTGTCTTTTTGTTGTTGAGGTGTTGGAGTTTTCCACAAATTCTAGAGAGAAGTTACTTGTCAGATATGTCATTGCTGAATATTTTTTTGCCAATCTGTAGGTTCTCTTTTGAGTCCTTGGGAGAAGTCTTTGGAAGCACATAAAAATTAAATTTTTAGAAGGTCCCATTAATCTTGTTTACCTTCTGCTGTCTGTGCATTTTGGGTTATGCTTGATAGTCCATTTATGCCATTTATTAGGGCCCCTAAATTTGCCCCTAGTATTTTTTTCAGGAACTTTATAGTTTTAGGTTTCACATTTAAGTCTTTGATCCATCTGGAGTTAGTTTTTGTGTATGGTGTGACATACAGATCTTGCTTCATTTTTCTGCAAATGGATATCCAGTTTTTCCAGCACCATTTGTTAAAAAGACAACCTCCTCCTCATTTAATGGATTTCGTCCCTTTGTCAAAGATCAGCTGACTTTAGGTCAATGGATCTACTTCTGAGTTCTCAATTCTATCTCATTGGTCTATGTGTCTGTCATTGTACCAATACCAGGCAGTTTTGACTACTGTGGCTGTATAGTAGATTTTGCGATCTGGCAGTATGAAACTTCCTACTTTGTTCTTCTTCAACAGTGCTTTGCATAAGGAAACACCATACTACTTTCAACAGTGGTTGTATCATTTGACAGTCCTACCAGCATTTGTTATTTTCTGTCTTGTTGAACGTTGCTACTAGTGCTGGGGCAAGGTGGTATCTCATTGTTATTTTGATTTGCAGCTCTCTAATGACTGATGATTGTGAAGAAAGGTCTCTTTCCTTTCCATATAAAGTTAGTAATTGTTTTTTCCATATCCTGAAAGAATGTTGATGGGATCTAGATTGAGATTGCATTGGATGTATAGATTGCTTTGGGTTGTTGCTGTTGTTAGGTGCCGTCGAGTCATGTCTGACTCATAGCAACCCTATGCACAGCAGAACAAAACACCACATTGTCCTGCACCAGCTCCATGATCCTTGCTATACTTGAGCACATTGACACGGCTGCTATGCCAGTCCATCTCGTTGAGGTCCTTCCCCTCTTTCATCAACCCTCCACCTTATCAAACATGACATCCTTCTCCAGGGAATGGTTCCTTCTGACAACATGACCAAAGTACGTGAGATGAA
>NW_006922318.1:31465-33058 GCF_000298275.1 Orycteropus afer afer | reverse complement strand
TGGATGCCTTTGATTTCCCTTTCTTGCCTTATGGCCCTGGCTAGGACTTCCACTACAATGTTGAATAGAAGTGGTGATAGCAGGCATCCTTGTCTGGTTCCTGTTCTCACGGGGAATGGTTTCAGTCTCTCTCCATTAAGAATAATGTTGGCTGTTGGTTTTGCATAGTTGCTCTTTATAATGTTGAGGAATGTCCCTTCTATTCTTATTTTGCTGAGAGTTTTTATCAGGAATGGGTGTTGGATTTTATCAAACAATATCAAGTCACATGCCAGTAAAATTTCACTGAAGATAATTCAAAAATGGTTGCAGTAGAGTATATTGACAGGGGACTTCCAGAAATGCCAGCAGGATTCAGAAGATGTGGACCAAGGGATATCATAGCTGTTGTCAGATGGATCTTGGCTCAAGGGAAAGAATACCAGAAAGATGTTTACCTGTGTTTTATTGACTATACAAAGGCATTTGACTGTGTGGATCATAAATTATGGGTAGTATTGTGAAGAATGGGAATTCCAGAGCACTTAATTATACTCATGAGGAACATGTACATAGATGAAGAAGAAGTTGTTTAAGCAGAATAAGGGGATACTGTGTAATTTAAAATCAGGGAGGGTGTGCATGAAGGTTGTATCCTTTCACCATACTTATTCCATCTATATGCTGAACAAAAAGCTGGACTCTGTGAAAAAGTATGTGGCATCAGTATTGGAGGAAGACTCATTAACAACATGTGATATACAGATGGAGCGATATTGCTTGCTGGAAGAGAAGAAGACTTGAGGCAATGTCTGATGAAATCCAGAGACTACAACTTCTGTATGGAATACTTCTCAAGATAAAGAAAACAAAAATCCTCATGACTGGAGACTAATAAGCAGCATCATGATAAAGGGAGAAAAAATTGAAGCTGTCAAGGATATAATTTTCCTTGGATTCACAATTAGCACCCCTGGAAACAGCAAGCAAGAAATCAAGCAAAATATTGCATTGGACATACCTACCGCAAAAGATCTCTTTAAAGTGTTAAAGAGAGAAAAAGTGTCACTTTGAAAACTTAAGGTGTACCTGACCCAAGCCACGGTCTTTTCAGTAGCCTTACATTCATGTGAGAGGTAAACAATGAGAAAAGAAGACTGCAGAAGAACTGGTGCATTTGAGTTATAATGTTGACAAGGAATATTGAGTGTACCATGGACTGCTAGAAGAATGAACAAATGTATTTTGGAACAACTATGAATGCACCTTAGAAGTTGAGACTGGCCAGACTCTGTCTCTAACCTTTTGGTCATGTTGTCAGAAGGGACAAATCCCTACAGAAGGATATCATGCTTAGTAAAGTAGAGGGACAGTGAAAAAGGGGGAAGACTGCCAACAAGATGCATTGACACAGTGGCTGCAATGATGGGCTCAAGTATGGCAACAATTGTGAGGATGGCACAGGACCAGGCAGTGTTTTGTTCTGTTGTAGATAGGGTTTTTATGAATCAGAACTGACTCGGCAGCACCTAGCAACAATAACATTGGCTATAAGTATCAATATATTTAATATATTCAAATTTGAAGTGTTGAGTATACTATCAGAAATGGTAT
>NW_006922318.1:27781-31010 GCF_000298275.1 Orycteropus afer afer | reverse complement strand
AGGTGCTGTCGAATCGATTCCTACTCATAGCAACCACGTGTGCAACAGAATGAAACACTGCCCTGTCCTGTGCCATCCTCAGAATCCTTGCTGTGCTAGAGCCCATCATTGCAGCCACTCTGTCAATCCATCTCATTGAGGGTTTTCCCCCTTTACTATGACCCTCCACTTTGCCAACCATGAGAGCCTTCTCCAGGGACTGATCCCTTCTGACCACATGACCAAAGTAGATGAGATGAAGTCTGGCCATTCTCTCTTCTAAGGAGCATTACAGCTACACTTCTTCCAGGACAGATTTGTTCTTCTGGCAGTGCATGGTACTTTCAGTATTCTTCATCAGCACCCCAATTGAAAGGCACCAATTCTTCTTCAATCTTCCTTGTACAATGTCCAGCTTTCATATGCATATGAGGCGATTGAAAATACCATGGCTTGGGTTAAGTTCAACACTTTAAAGAGGTCTTTTGCAGCAGATTTTCCCAGTGAAATATGACATCTGATTTCTTGACTGATGCTTCCATGAGTCTTGATTGGGGATTCAAGTAAAATGAAATCTTTGACAACTTCAAACGTTTCTCCATTTATCGTGACATTGCTTATTGGTCCAGTTGTGAAGATTTTTGTTTTCTTTGTGTGGAAGTGTAATCCATACTGAAGACTGTAGTCTTTGATCTCCATCACTAAGTGCTTCAAGTCTTCTTCACTTTCAGCAAACGAGGTTGTGTCATCTGCATATCACAGGTGGTTAATGAATCTTCCTCCAATACTGATGCCACATTCTTCTTCATATAGTCCAGCTTCACAGATTTTTTGCTCAGCCTACAGATTGAATAAATGTGGTTAAAGGACGTACACCTGTCCTGATTTTAAGCCATGCAGTATTCCCTTGTTCTGTTGGAACAACAGTCTCTTGGTCTATGTACACGTTCCTCACGAGCACAATTGAATGTGTTGTAATTCACATTATTTGCAATGTTATCCATAATTTGTTACAATTCACACAGTTGAATACCTTTGCATAGTCAATAAAGCACAGGTAAACAACTTTCTGGTATTCTTTGCTTTCAGCTAAGATCCATCTGACATCAGCAATGATACCCCTTGGTCCATGTCCTCTTCTGAATCCACCTTGAATTTTTGGAAGTTCCCTGTAAATATACCTTTTTTGGATTATCTTCAGCAAAATATTACTTGTGTGTGATTTAATGATATTGTTTGATAATTTCCACATTCTGTTGGAATGTGTATATGCTTATTCTCCTGTAAAAGAACACACATTTTTTTAAATGTGGTCCACTATGCTTTATTCATCCTTGAATGCCCCAGACAGCCTAGCCCAG
Source organism: Orycteropus afer afer (assembly GCF_000298275.1). Lineage (NCBI taxonomy): Eukaryota > Metazoa > Chordata > Mammalia > Tubulidentata > Orycteropodidae > Orycteropus > Orycteropus afer. Next base: position 29,670 of record NW_006922318.1, on the reverse strand, counting down.
TGCCTTGAGTCTACTTTGTGCTCAGTAGTCTTTGAATAAATGCATAAATATGAGAAGGCTAAATATTTAAAGATAGATTTTATATGTACATGGCCAGTAGTGGATTTAATTAGAAGTAGAAACATGTATTATATAACAAAAAAGAATATATTTAATAATAACACGAAAAAGCACTCAATTAGAGAATTAACAAACTATAATACTGTGGTGCGGATCCGTTTGTTGGGATATTCATATTTCTATATTGGAAACAATGTGTGTCTTGTGATGGAAGAAACACAGAAATGCCCTGGAAGAATATTACTAGCATCATCCAGTATATCGTATAGAGTATCCAGCCCTTTCAGACTTGCTGATGTCTATTTGCACATTCTAAATAGTGGATTTAAATAACTTTTGAAAACCAATTTATGCCTGGGGAATTGAGATATTGCAGTGAAGAGTAACTCTTATTTCATATATTAGCAGCATCTTCTCATTTCAAAGAAGCTAGTACAATTGTTGTTGTTGTTGTTACGTGCCGTTGTTGTTCCATGCCATTGAGTTGAACCTGACTCATAGCAACCCCTCCTTTCATTTCTGAGGTGGTATCACTATAGAAGTAGATTGCCCAACCTTCATTCTGAGGAGTGGCTGGTGGGTTTGAACAACCAGCCTTCTGGTTAGCAATCAAGTACCTTAGGCACTTCTCCACCAGAGGTCCACAATTGTTATCCAAGAGGAAATAGTCCTGTTGACCTTGCTGACAAATACTGGTGATCCTAAAATATCTAGCATTTGTTCACATTTACTGTATACTAAGCTCCTTTCTGGTCCTAGGGGATGGCCTCAGGACTCAGGCAGTCACCTGCCACACCCAAGGCTGGAGGTTCAAACCCACCAGCTTCGGAAGGAAGATGGGGCAATCTGCTTCTATAGTGATACTGTGTCTGAGACCCAAGGAGGGTTACTATGAGTCGGGTCCGACTCGATGGCACATAACAACAACAACACCAACAAGTCTCCTTTCATGCATTATTTCATTTAATCTTTATAACAATCCAATGAGATAGATTGTATAATTTTACTTATTTTGTGAATGATAGAATGGAGAGTGAAAGAGGTTAAGTGAATTGTTTGTAGTAAGCAGTGTAACCAGTATTTGATCCAGGCTTGGAATGATGTTCTCTCCTGTACACTTGTTATCAAGCCAATCTACAAATATTGATCATGATCTTAATATGTACAAGGTGCTTTTTAGGCATTGTCATCAATATAAAGATATATAAAGCAAGAGCTATGCACCACAATTCTTGTTTTTTATAGAATTTATAATTTTTCTGGGATTACCAGGTATCTGACTAAAGAAATAATAGTATTTTTCACCAGATGCCTGTTGAGGGACACTAGCCTAGTATTCAATAGAAATTTAGAGGAGGGCTTTGGAGCAGGTCAGGAAAAATTTAATGCAGGAGGCCAGACTTCAGCTAATTCTCTCTTTTTATTTTTTTTATTGTGCTTTATGTGCAAGTTTACAGAGTAGTTTGTTTTACATTCAACATTATGTGATTACGTGTACATTTAGTTTCACTCCCCATTTACCATCCCCAACCCTAGCCCAGTCTCCTCCTCTCCCTGCCCAGTAACCCCTTGCCCCGTGCTCCTCATAGTTATGCACTCCTCTGTGTCTTGCATTTCCTCTTGGGAATATTTCCTCTCTGGTGCCCCATGGTTGATCGCTCCAAGGGATGCATTTCCATAGAGTATATGGGTGCGCCACCCTGGGTTGAGTGGTCTACATGTACATCTTGTTTACTATTGGGCTGAGAGCCAGCCCCTGGGAGTGAGTTATATTCCAGGTCCAGAATGTATCTCAGAGCTATATAGACTCACCAGACTCCATCCGACCA
>NW_006922318.1:24794-27566 GCF_000298275.1 Orycteropus afer afer | reverse complement strand
TAGGATGAAGAGCAAGACTTTTATGTATTTTGTTGTGCCAATTGAGTTGGTGTCCCCCCAGTACTATGGCCCTGAGATGGTACACCCATTGTATCTTGCTCCCACAGTGTCTGGGTGTCTGTGAGGGATTGCTGTATGTAATGAAAAGTAGAACATATGTCAGCAGTCTTTGACTATGCAAAGGTATTTGAATGTAAATAGCAGTTGCTTGGATAAAAGGGCACCTGAGAGGTACAGTAGTTGCACCTTGACAAAAATCTAGGATCTTTGAGTCAAGATGGTGAAAAGAAGGACGTGATCAGTGTGTGTGTGTGTGTGTGTGTGTGTGTACATGTGTGTTTTCCTTTCTGACAGCCACCTGTCCTGGGCCTCTTGCCTTGGCCTACAGTGTGCCATCTCAGATAGAAGTCTCTGGGATAGAAGTCAACCCCACACTCAAATTAAATAGTAAGTGCTGTAATGGGTAAATTTTATGTAGGCTTATTTGCTAAGGAGAAGTTTGGAATGCTAAGGTGTGATTTGACAAAGAGAACTGTATATTTTCTGATAGCTTCTGGATTAAAAAAAAATTCCAGAGAGGAGGGTGGTACAGTCCAGGTAAAAATTATTGTACAAATGAGTGCCATTCATTAAAGACCTATTATGTTTCAGTCATCTTGCCAGATGTTTTACATTCCCAAAAAAACTCAAACTCAACTGCCATCAAATCTATTCCAACTCATAGCGACCCTCCACTGGGTTTCCAGGGCTACAAATCTTTAAGGAAGCATATTGTCTCATATTTCTCCTGGGGAGAAAGAAGCTGGTGGGTTTGAACAACTGACCTTCTGGTTAACAGACAAATGCCTTAACCACTGCACCAACAGTACATATATTCTCACAATCCTACGAGATAGGGCTTAAGAAACTCACCAAATAAATGAAGAACCTGAAATTTTCTCAAATTAGCAAGGTGGTAAGTAAAAGAGCTGGACTCCATCTCTGGTCTGAATTCCTCTAGCACCAACACTGTTCCATTCCCCCCAGCCTGAGGTAAACTTTATTTCTTACGTTCCTTCCCTTTGTCCTACTCCAAAATGTCTCAGATGATATAAGAAGGACTTTTTGCTCAAAATACTGGGTTAGAGTACATAACCAGAACATTCATTATAAATATCAAATAAATGAATGAGATGGATGAATAAAGAGCAGAGATGAAATCAGTGTCAACACGATCACCTTCATGTGCAGTGTCAATTAACCTCAAAAGAGCAGGGACTCAGGAAATCATCTGGTCCAGTTTTATCCTGAAGAAACGAAAAGTTTTAGAACAGATGTTGCATAAAAATTTCAGTCTAAGGGGTGAAGAGAAGGAATAGATCAGCGTGTGTTTTCTCTCTGACAGCCCCCCACCCGTCTGGATCCTCTTGCCTCGTGCTGCAATGTCCCATCTCACCTCACTCTGGGACAGGGTGTGCAGTAGGGAGACTGCTCAAGAGTTGTGGGAATGTGATAGTTCATAGGAAGCCTTTCATTAAAGACATAGGAGCCAAGATGAGGCCCCAGTGAATGAAGACTGACAATCAAACCAGACCAGATTATAAGGGGCCATACAGAGACCTGTCCTTTCTGCTCTCAGACCTAGAGAGTGCCAGGCAGAGCTTTCTGGAAAAAAAACATATCCCTTAGGGAGCCTTGGTCTAAGTGGATGGATGTCAGATCAGAAATCAGGAGTCCCAGAGTCTGCCAGGTGTCAAGGTAAGACCACTGGATAAAGACTGGGGCACTCTTCACCCCAGTACTGAGGAAGGCCCCAGGTAGGGGGTAACCAAGTGGAGCTGTCCCCGATGTTCCCCTCTTGAGCTGTAGGCTTGTGAGAACTCAAGGCTGTGAGGCCCAGGACAATAGAGAGTGAAGTCCCAGGTTCTTTTAGGATCAAGGACAGAGCACTAAGTGAAGAATGAGGTGACCACTGACCCCAAAACAGTGTAGTGGCACAAATGCCTCATCTGTATCCAGTGTTGAGAGGCCTAAGGCAGGACTATAGGATGAACTCCTGTAAGGAGTCTCAGAAATGTAAGGGGCTTGATCTAAAGATGGTGGCCCCAGTGAGCAGAGGTTAAGAGTTCTAGGCCCTAAGAGAAGTCAAACTAAGAATCTTATATAAATAGTGAAGAGTCTCTGGGTGGTCCAAATTGGTAAGCATTGACTACCCGCTGGCAAGTTGGTAGTTTAAATGTTCCTGGTTTGAATCCACCCAGAAACATCCTGGAAGAAAGGCCTGACAACCTACTTCAAAGATCAGAGGCACTGAAAGCCCTGTTGAATGCAGTTCTTCTCTGAAACATACGGGGTCACCATGTGCAGGAATGGCTGAATGGCAACTTTTTTTTTTTTTAAATTAAAATTAAGGCTACCACCCACTCCAGCGCAGAGAGGGCCCCAGAGAGCCCCACCTCGGTGGGCATCCCCGAGAGACTCTACCTTTGGTGAGAGCCAAGCAGCACTGGCCTCCTCTTAGCACCTTTCAGCAGGTGAGGGACTTTGTGTAAGGAGGGATGCTACAGGAGAGCCAACTGAGCAGGCACCAAAATGAGGGCCCTGAGGACTAAGGGCTTAGCCAGTCCCTAAATAAGAGGGCCCCACCGCACCTAGATCTCAGTGTGGCCCCTGGGAGGGTCAGGCCGCTTTGAGTCTCAGGTAGCGTTCATTCCCCGATTTCCCCCTCTGGAGCTTCAGGGATTTGAGAACCTTGGTCTGAGGCGCTGAGACCCTGGCCAGTAGGGGAAGGAA
>NW_006922318.1:22513-23624 GCF_000298275.1 Orycteropus afer afer | reverse complement strand
CCATCCCTGGGCTACCTGGGCATTGTTGACAATTCATGCGTGTCATTCATTTCCTCCTATGGTGTCACAGAGAGGTAAGGGACATGGTCTGAGGGGGATGAGCTATGGCCAGCAGTGGAGGAGAGTTCTAGGTCCAGGAGCCAAGGTGAGGGCCCTGAGGACTGAGGGGACCACCCACACAGAAGAGAAGGGATAATGAGGAGTTGAGTCCTACACTTGCTTTCAGCCTCAGAGATCCAGGGCAGGGCTGTCAGACTGAGGTTCCCCTCACTTATCACCATCAGATGGAAGGAGGGAAGGTCTCTAGTCTCAGGGTCCAACCAACATTCAGCAGAAGGAATCCCAGCCCCTCTGTTGAGCCCAGTGAAGACCCTGACTGAGGGCTGAGAACTCCAGGAGCCCAGGATAGAGATGGACCCATAGAGCAGTCAACACTAGTTAACTCTGGTTGTGGGGGGTGCGCTAAGGCACCCCTTCACTTTCTCCTTGTGAGTTCCAGAAGCTTTCAGGTGTCAACTTGAGAACAGCAGGAGGCAGGGGCCCAGGCTCTGTCAACAGTTAATGGGATATGGCCCTGAAGGTGAACCGAGAGCCCTCCCACCCAGAACAGGGAGGATTCCCCTGGCAGCCCCTGCTGTCACCCTAGTAAATCCCAGGAAGGACTGGCAGGCTGCACCCTAACTCTCCCTCTAAATTCTTCTGCAGAGTTCTCAAAGAACAGGCTGAACAGGAGGAAACTGACCTTGTACTTAGCCCAGACTAGAGAAGTGCCCTCGTGGGAAACTGCAGGGATGTCCCTCACTAAAGCCAAGGAGCAATCTGCCCGCTAAAGGGGTCCACACCCGCTCCACTTCCCTCTTCCTGGGAGCACATATCATTTTCCCTCCTGCCCGTGATCCTGCCTGCTATCCCTGATCAGAGTCATCATGCCTCAGGATCAAAATGCTCATCTCCAAACCTTTAAAAATCTCAAGAAGGCCCAAAGTGAGAAGGAGATTCTCAAAGGTGCGCAGGCCACCGTCACAGAGGAAGAAGAACCCATCTCCTCTTGTCTTCCTGTTGGGGATGCTCTCCCGAATACCCAGAGCTCCCCTGCTGCTGGGTCCAGGAG
>NW_006922318.1:20527-21563 GCF_000298275.1 Orycteropus afer afer | reverse complement strand
GGAATGGCCTGGGAATGTGAAAGAACCCCAAAGCCAAACGGCCGGCTCAGCAAAGTAGAGAAAAATAAAATGACCAATCCTTGGTTCACCTTACTCCTTTTAGTCTCTCATTTTGTAAAATGAAATAATCTTTACCTCAAAGTGTTTACCTTATTCCAGAATGTAGGAGAAATTAAATCTGAACAAATCTCTTGTTCATTGGCATTAGTTGTTGTTGTCGTTGTTGTTATGGGCCTTTGAGTTGGACCCTACTCATAGCAACCCCTCCTTGGGTTTCCGAGGTGGTATCACTAGGGAAGTAGATTTACCAACCTTCTCCCACCTGCTTTTTGTAAGAGTCTGTGATAGTCCTGGGTATAGTAAGAATTTTAAGGAATGTTGGTGGTGATTGGTTAAGCTCTTGGCTGCTAACTAAAGGGCACTGATTTGAACCTATCAGCCCCTCCACATGAGAAATATGTGGCAGCATGCTTCAATGAAGATTTATAGCCTTGAAAACCCTATAGGGCACTTCTACTCTATTCTACAGGGTTGCTATGAATCAAAATTAATCAAGTGCCCATGTTTTATTATATTATTATTTTCGTGCCATTGAATAGATATTGACTCATTGTCACCCTTGGAGTGACTCAAAGATACACAACAAGAACATATTAATAAATTTACAGTCTATAGGCTTCACCCATAAAAGGAAGATGGTGACATACCCTCTAATTCCTACAGTTAAAGTAAAAAGTATGTGTAAGAAGGGGGAATGTTCCAGATGAGGGCAGTCAAATTTAAATTTCTTGATGCAAGGCACTTTGAGGGCTATGGGAAACATAAAGTTCTTCAGTGGGTTTGGGAGTTAAGTGAGATTGTGGAAATGGGGAGCAGGCCTCAGATTCTTAGAACATGTTCTTTGGAAGTGTTCTGTGATCCTCGGTAAACCAGAATGAAATCTTCACGTAGGGGTGGTGGTGGTGGAAGGTGTTCTTTGCTCTTTCTTCATGCAGTTGAGCGCACAGCACAAATGAGGTGTCTTTTTTTTTTTTTT
>NW_006922318.1:18046-19287 GCF_000298275.1 Orycteropus afer afer | reverse complement strand
TTTGTCTCAGGGCATTGACACATCTTAACTGCTCTCACCTGCACCATCATCTCCTCACTGTTTTTTAGTTAGATCTCTGGGTTACCATGACACCATCCCAGCTTCACTCAGACTCTGTGACAAAAATAGTAACACCTTCAGCAATACCATTGTGTTTTCAAAGGTCAAATTCTCATGGTTTAGAGAATAAATGAACCAATGAACATATTATATAATTTATTGACATTTAATTTCTCCTATATTATAGGTTTAATAAGGCAAATCTAAGTATGTATCTTTTAATTTTACAGAATAGCACTTAAAACTTATTTATCATATGTCACATTATGTATCTCTTTATCTTGAGCCTAACAATTTTCATGCCGAGTATCTTTATATTTCTAACATGATAATAATAACAATAATAATAACACTTATTCAGATGCCACCTTCTGTTGTTCTAGATCATAAATGAAGAGGTGACTGAATCTGATCTACAGAATTGCATAACTCGTACTCTGAAACCTGAGGCTGTAAAATAAATGCATAACAAAAATGAGTCATTGACTAATATTCGGAAACTATTTCAACATTGATAAGAAAGAAAGGGGAGGGAGGAGAGGGGAAGAAGGGGAGAGAACCGGGCAAAGAAGGGAGGAAGGAAGGTAGCGAGGGCGGAAAATCTCCATGTTACCAAGAAGGAAAATAATACAAAGATGATGTATAGTATGTTCACATATAATGTGCATAACAAGCATAGGAAAGCAGTGTGACAGGAGGTTGCATGGTTTGCAGAAATATGCACAAAGGGCACGGTATTTGTGTAAAGATGTGGTGCACTACGTTCCTTGCAGCCCAGTACTGGCCGCATAGTACTTAGAACATTGATTGTCCGCTTCAACTACAGAGTGAAGTATCTGACAGACTCCACTGGGGGTGGGAAGAGCCGATGGCCTGAAACACACCTTCCCCAATGCACTGGTGCCAGTCCTGGCTGCATCTGTGGGAGTGGAAAGTACTGGGGTCAGTATGATTGATTCCGTCAAATGCTTCAGGGCTATAACTCTCATATATTGATCTTGAGGGTTTGGTGTGGGCCCATGGACCGCAAGGGAATTCATAGTTGGGAGGATCAGTGTTGGGTGCTGGACTGGACTTCGGGGCCCTGCAAAGATTAAGCAGCACCTCCTTCTATGGTTGCTGTTGGTAGGGCCCATAGAGTCAGTTCGTTTCATACCCTACATAAAACAATGAAAAGCCAC
>NW_006922318.1:15482-16566 GCF_000298275.1 Orycteropus afer afer | reverse complement strand
GCCCAACCTTCCTTCCGAGGAGTGGCTGGTGGGTTTGAACCGCCAGCCGTCTGGTTAGCAGGCAAGTGTCTTAGCCACTATGCTACCAGAGAGGATAGGTTATTTAATTTGGATGTGGGGACATTTTCCTCAGCTGGATGGAACACAGAACTCTTAGATTTTGTGTCAAGGATTAAAGGCATCATATCACTCCCTCCCAGCCTCCCTTCCATCCAAACAACCCTATTTTCGTTCATTTTATGGCCTCTGAAATCTAGCCCTCCCTTTGTTGTTATTACATGTTGTCTGTCAATTTCCACTCATACCAAACCCATGTGACAAGGCAGAACTGCCCAATAGGATTTCTTAGGCTTAATCCCAAAACCAAATCCATGGCCATCCTGTCAACTCAAGCTCATAGCAACCCTGCAGAACAGAGTAAAACTTCCCCATGGGGTTTCCAAGTCTGCAAATCTTTAGGGAACCAGACTGCCTCATCTTTTTCCTGCAGAGCAGCGGGTGGTTTCCAACCGCTTATCTTTTGGCTAGCAGCCCAGTGCTTTAACCACTGCTCCACCAGGGCTCCTTTCCTAGGTGTAGAGTATGCCAAATTACACCCAAGACAACTGAATTTGAGTATCATTTGAAAGGAGTAGGCTCTGTCTCCCCCAGCCCACAGGGAAGACAAGTCCAATGGCTTCTTGACACTGATTTCAAGGGAACGTCACCTGTATTTCTGAGAAACTCCCTGGACATGCTATGCATAAAACACCCAGTTAGTGCATGTGTTCAAGTGCACTGGGACAGGAGCACAGGACACCTGCCAGGCAGGCTCAGGTGGGCATTTCTATCTGGAGCCATTCTCCATTTCAGGCTCACTACTTCAACACTGAGACACATCAAGGGAGTATCTGGCCATGCACACTCCTCCCACAGCTACAATAGACCCTCACATCCCTCACAGCCACCCCACCCACCCCTCCACCTGACCTTCCTCCATGCAGCCTAATTTATTATTTATTTATTTTTTTATTGTGATTTGGGTGAAGATTTACAGAGCAAATTCACTTTCCATACAGCAGTTCACATATACTTTGTCTCATGT
>NW_006922318.1:13565-14262 GCF_000298275.1 Orycteropus afer afer | reverse complement strand
CCAGCCACTCCTCGGAAGGAAGATGGGACAATCTACTTCCATAGTGATACTGCCTCAGAAACCCAAGGAGGGGTCGCTATGAGTCAGGTCCGACTCCACGGCACATAACAACAACAACACTTCAAGTGCAAAGTGAAGTATCTGCCTAAGACTTCATGAGATACAGATATGGGAGGAGATGGTAGACTTTGCCATGGAACCTTCACTGGCCATGCCAATATTTCTAGCCCTGGCTTCAACTCTGGCATGGGCTCTCTCAGCCTCATCTCTCAAAGCCTCTTCATACAGATCAGGGAAGGCACTGGGCACACTATCATTGATCTTAGCCAAGACCTCCAGGACTTTCATCTTAGTAGTGTTAGCATGTGCTCTTGGACCCCACAGGAATTCATAGCATGGGGGATCACTGTTGATCACCTGCCAATACTCAAGGTACATTTCCTGCACCAAATCTTTAGTGAGGAGCTTCTTGAGCTCCCCAAAGATTAAGTGCCTCCTCCCAGCATAAATTCCCAACATATTCGTGAATTCCAAGATCTCCTCCTCAGTGGCCTGATTACTTTTCATGAAGATCACACCCAGGATATTCATCAGAAACCCTGCCTTGGAAGCTGCCATCTAGATGCAACGATGGGTCTCTCCTTGTCCAAAGCAAAGAATGAAGAAAACCAAAATTCATGGAAACAATTAGTCCTAG
>NW_006922318.1:9430-12625 GCF_000298275.1 Orycteropus afer afer | reverse complement strand
CTACAGCAGGAGTGGTGGTAGCTGGGGCTCTCTTAGACTCCTGCAAAATGCCAGCAACAGGGGAGCTCTGCGGAGTATCCATCAAAGCAGGAGAGGAAGATGGGGAACCCCTTCCTCTGCTGCCACGGCCTGAGCACCCTGGAGACCCTGGGTTTCCCCTCGGACACGCTGGTGTTTCTCATGGACACGGAGCTTGCCCTTCTGGCCACGAGGCATGATGAGTGTCTTGAGAACCCTGCAGAGAAAGTGAGAGTGAGCTTTAGGTCATAGCTTAATAGACCTGCCTGTGGCTTGCTGGGTCTGACATCAGATGAAATCACTGAGGCTTTTTCTAGTTCTCAGGAGACATTCAGGACCATCATGTCAACTGTTGACAAGGCCTGTGTCTCCCTCCCTCTGCTTCTTTGATATTAATATCTTAACCCCTGCCCCTAAAACACACCAGAAGTCAATGAAGGTGAACATCAGCCCACCACCCCTGGCAAGGGACACCCAGTGGTGATGGTATATGTTGGGGTTCTATGGTCAATGGACTCACCAGTCCTCAGTCAAGCCCCTCAGTTCAACTCTAAAGAGGAATGAAATTTTGGCCTTTTCCTGACATGCGACCACAACCTCAAAACAAAGGTGTCACTTTTCTGGGTTGTGAGGCATGTGTCTGTCTGATAGCTATTGCTGGCCTCTGATGGCTGAGGGATTTGCAGGTGCTCTCCTTGTATGGGGTCTAAGATTTCTTCAGCCCTCAGGGTCCTTACCTTGATTTCTGGAATGACCTGGAAATCCTCCCTCTGCTGTCCGAAGACTGTCTTCTTAGACTAAGGCCCCCAAATTCCAGAGACTCTTGAGGATATAATGAAGGGGTACCACAGACTTGAGTCCCACCCTGAGTCTCCTAGGGCCAATCACAGGGAGAGGACCTGGGAAACCCCTGTGTACTAGGTTTTGGTGTCTTCTCAGTCATCACTTTGACTCCATATGTTCCATATGTTGTTGTTGTTAGGTGCTGTCCAGTCATCTCCAACTCATAGGGACCCTAGACACAACAGAACAAAACACTGTCTGGTCCATATAGGGCATAAAATTTCTCTACTGTCCTGAGACCACCAGCCTCAGACCAAGGCCTTCATCCCCCTAGACACAAGTTGGTGTTGGGCCCAACAACCAACTTGAGGCCTCCCAAGACTGACAGCAGGGGCAGGATGGGGTGTAGTTGGGTTCTGGGTCTCTTCTGTTCCGAGTCTGTGTAGCCCAAAATTTCTAACTCAGGATGCTCACCTTGTCACCTGACAGGTCTTGCATCGCCTCCCTCTGCCGGACAATGGCTGCACGCTTCAGAGCAGAATCTCAGCCTTCACAGCTTCCCATGGGTGATGTCCCTTCCGGCCACTTCCACCTGGGCTCTACCATGATTCACAGCAGGGGTGGAGCTCTGTGAGGCTCCCTATTTTCCTGGGTGTGGGAGGTGAACCAGAGATTCCCATAAAAGTCACATGGAGACCTTTTATTTACTCTTGGCAAGGCCTGGGACTCATCCTTCTAGAGCTGACTCAGCCAACTCCAGAACAAGACCCTTATTTCTGTGGCACCACTAGTCTGAATTAAGGAGTAGCCTGAGCCTATCAGCCATGCTTTGGGCCTTCCAAGGCCAACTGAATCTAGGGTCTCTGATGGGCAGGGCTCTGAAGAGCAGGCTCTGAAGAGAGACCTTCTGAGATTGCCTGGCTCTGGGATGCCCTCTCTTATGACTGGATCATCCTTCAGTCCTCAGTATCTTATCTTGATTTTTGCTAGGTGCTGGACCATCACTCTGCTGACCTCTGTCTGTGCCCCTCACACAAATGACCTGCACTCCCTCGGACGCCTATTGTAGAACTGTGAGTACACCTTTTCTAGCCATTTCAGCCTGGGGTGTCCTAGCATTTCTGCCATCCTAGGGGTCCAGAGTATATTGACTATGTGGAACTCCATTTCCAGGGGTGGTTGCCCTCCAACCTCATTCAGGGACCTCACACTGCTTTCTTTCAGGGCATGGACTTGTCCGGAATCTGACTTCAGTCGCTGTTTCCTACTCTCGCCAAGGCAGCCCTCTAAGAAGACTCTCCAAACCCCAATGAGGAAGTGAGGATGAGCCTTGTCTGACAGCCATACCTGGGGCTTCTTTTGCTGACATCAGGGCTGTGCTCCGAAGTTTCAAGAGGGTGTCCCTACCCTGATTATGTGTGATTTCCTTATTCTATTTTACTTCATTCCTTTTATTTCATTAAAATTCTTATAAAAAAAGGCCAGTCCTCATTCCCAAAATAGGTTCCAAATGGTTATTAGCACAGTCTTTGAAGCATACTGTTTAATTAAACCTAATGTTTACACTTTGTTCATACTTTCCCCATGGTAATGCCACTTGTCCTTTAAGGTGCTGCTTCAGATGCCAGCAGTGGAGCAGTTGATATTCATTGTCCCAAGCCACTCTGGGAAGAACAAGGGCTGAAACACAAAACTTTTCCTCCAACTGATTCTACTGTCCACCTTCCGTTGCATGATACAGACTCATCTCAACTTCAGGACACACCCCACCTGCACACACTACTACTAGTTCAACAGACACTTAGTGTCCCTTAGAGCTTTCTCAGTTTAGTTCTTTGCCTGTTGGTATTGATATTGTTTGATCTTCATTCCTCCTTCTCCTAGAGGTTTTTTTTTTTTTTTTTTTTTTTTTAATCCCTCAGGGTTAATTTTGAGCTGGGGAAACAGCAGCCAAATAATGGATGTCATCTTGGAAACTTAGGGTAAGGATCTACATTTATAAATAATTAAAGGAGCAGTGACATCTTTAGGTGGCCTTCAGTGGCAGAGTTATGATCACTCGACTACAGCCCAAAGATTGGTGGTTTGAATGCACCCACAGGTGGCTGGAAGAAAGGTCTGGGGATGTGCTTCCAGAAGGTCATGGCCTTGACAACCCTTATGCAGTGGTTCTACTCTGCACACATGGGGTTGCCAGGGGTCAGAATTGACAGAACAGCAACAAACAACAACATTGACAACTTTATAGTATTCTCTTCCCCACCTATAAACATAACATACTGCTTTATTGGAGACCTCCTTTCTCCTGTCTAGTAGCATTATTTTTTTTCAGATATTTGCCCCTATAAAAAATATGGTACATTTCCCTTAGGTTTTATTTAAGCATATTTTATA
>NW_006922318.1:5200-9330 GCF_000298275.1 Orycteropus afer afer | reverse complement strand
TTTTTTTTTTTTTTTTGTGGTCCAACTCCTGATGTTGCTATAGTGATTTTCTATACACCAGCTTTCTGAACTTCTTTATACTTTTTAATGTTTTGTAAGGCAATTACTTTGGCATTCTTAATCAGAGCATCATGATGTTACCATTGGGGGCAAACCCAAAGGATCCAAATTTGCTGCTGTCCAGTTGAATCCAACTCATAGCGACCCCTCCTTGGCTTTCTGAGGTGGCATCTCTATGGAAGTCGATTGCCCAGTCTTCCTTCCGAGGAATGGCTGATGGGTTCGAATCACTAGCCTTCTGGTTAAAAGTGAAATGCCTCAGGCACTACCCCACCAGAACCAGTCTGCTACAAAAGACCTCTTTAATGTGTTCAAAAGCCAAGATGTCACTTTGAGAACTAAAGTGCTCCTAACTCAAGCATGGTATTTTCAGTCATGTACTGTGCATGACAAACCTGGACAGTGAATCACTAAGACTGAAGAATTGATGCCTTTGAATCCTTGTGTGGGAGGAGAATACTGACTATACAATGGACTGTCAGAAGAACAAACAAATCTGTCTTAGAAGAAGACGTACAACCAGAATGCTCCTTAGAAGGGAGGATGGTGAGACATTGTCTTGCTTACTTTGGACGTGTTTTCAGGAGGAGCCAGTCACTGGAGAAGAACATCATGCTTGGAAAAGTAGAGAGTCAAAATAAATAAATAAATAAATAAAATAAGACCCTGGAGAAGATGCGTTGGCACAGTGCGTTCAACCATTGCCTCAAATACAGCAATGATTGTGAGGGTGGCTCAGGACCCAGAAGTGTTTCCTTCCATTGTAGGCTGGATTGCTGCGAGTCATAATTGAGGGGATGGCATCAAACAACAACACTGTTACCTTTGTTCTCGCTTTCTTTTCATTTTTCCTACCTCCCCTTCAGTTTGGCCTAATTCTTGTGGATCTCTGTGTACTGGCTGCTCACTCCAGATCAGGTTCAAACAGTATAGGTGGTCCCGTACATCAGTGTCTTGTTCCACACCTTATTGGCAGTGATTCTAGCATCTCACATTTATGTGTATTTGAATTTGAATTTAGGGAATTGAAAGTCTCTTGTAATGTTAGTGTGCTGGAGGTTATTATCAACTAGTACTGCATTTTTGTCAGAGAGTTTTTCTTTCCCCTTGCATATGACCAAACGCATTGTCTCATCTTTCCCCTAGCATAGACATTTCCAATTGACAGGATTTTGTAATGGAATCATCTTTGTGTTCCTTGGACACAGCCTATTTCTTCATTTAATTCCCAGTTACATTGCATCTACTATGAATTTATTTAGGACATTTGTCTCTATGTGAGTGAGCCTGGCACAAGTGTTCTTTTCTTGGGGTGTCCTCATCTGGTCTTTGTATCAAGCAGAGCTAGTCTGTTAAAGGGGTTGAGCAATTTCCCATTCTTTTCTATGGTTTTAAAGACTTTACACATGAAGGTGACTAGTTTTTCCACGACGTTTGATGTGACGGGCCTGCAAACCTGGCTGGTCTTGGAACATTATCAGGGGGACTTGGGTTAGGAATACAATTTTGATTTATATTTTTTGATTAAATATTTCCATTTTTTGCGGCAGCCTATGTGGTTATTCATACTTTGGTAAAAATTGTTCCTTTCTAATTTAAAGGTTTTTCCAATTTAAAGGCATGATTTCATCATATCCATTCTCAATCATACAACAGTACAGAGAATGGAACAATGACCCCAATGTATCTGACCCTTAGCATCAGCAATTCTCAACAGTTACAGGTAAATACGTCCTGAGATTAAGATTAACTTTTTTTATTTGTTTATTGGCATGAATACTCCAGAGATGACACTGTGTACTTCCAAGAGGAATTTACATAATATTTGCTATTTCCCTCTGTGGTGACACCAGCAGTCATTGAGGATCATCGCTTCTTATGTAAATCCATTGAGGGCTAAAGTTTGGAAATTACTAACTCTGTCATTCTTTTGAGTTTATTTTCTGAAACAATTCTACCAATGGAACTTTTACTTTTCCTTGATTCCTTCTCCTGATATAATGGTGAAATGTATTTATAGTTTTGTCTCATAATCTTTAAATCTTCTGTACCTATATTTTGTGCCATTGTATTTATGTAATACCACTTATTTCTATGTCAGAAGAAAGACTGGGCAATCTACTTCTGTAGTGATACTGCCTCGGAAACCCAAGGAGGATTCACCATGAGCCGGATCTGACTCGACAACAGTGAGTTTGGTCTTTTCCTTTTGGTTTGTAATTAATAATACATAGAAAATTGTTATATAAATATTTTCACAGAACTAGCTTTCATTAGAGCACTCTGTCTTCTTCTATTCCATCATGTCTGTTTTTATCTTCATTGTTTCCTACCTTCTGATTCTTTAAATTTAATATGGCATTCTTTTTCTAATTGTGACTCATTTGGAATTTTAAAATATATTTTAATGATAGATCTATTTACGCATACTATCCTAGGAGTTTCTCTTGGGCTGCTTCCCACAGCTAGTGCTATAGGGCATTGTGTAGTGCTCAATATGTTTACAAGTAGACTATATCCATTTATAAAATTTTGAATATTCTATTTTTATGCCAAAATGCATACAATATATATATTTTCCACCCTTGCCTCTCCCCATGGTATATTCATCAGCACACTATGCTAATTTTTTTACAGCAACGTGTATTTTTAGATATTTGAGTTGCTCTACCTTTTTTTTTTTTTTTTTCTTTTCTTTCAGATTGAGAAACATCAAGCATGTTCTTCCCTTCTGGTTTTCTAACTCCAGGTCTTTGTACATATCATTACACTACTTTGTCTTTTCAAGATGCCCTTTGAAATCTTCTCTTCAGTTCTTTATTTTCATCATTCTAGCATTCTCTTTACCTTTGCTACATTCTAGAGCAAGTTTCAGTCTCTTCTGGCATTGATTTTAGTCTTTTCTTTCTTTCCTGTCTTTTTAATGACCTTCTCCATTCTTCACGTATGATGTCCTAGATGTCATCCTACAACTCATCTGGTCTTCTGTCATTACCGTTCAGTGCCTGGAATCTGTTCTTGAGATGGACTCTAAATTGATGTGGGATGTACTCAAGGTTGTATTTTGGCTCTCAGGGGCTTGTTTTAATGTTCTTCAACTTCCATTTCTATTTGCATGTGAGTAATTGATGGTCTGTTTCAGAGTTGTCTCCTGACCTTGCTTTGACTGATGATATTGAGCTTCTCCATTGTTTCTTTCCATAGATATAGTTGAATTGATTCTTGTATATCCCATCTGGTGAAGTCCACATACAAAATCTCCGTTTATGTTGTTGAGAAAAAATATTTGCAAAGAGCAAGTTATTGGTCTTCCAAAATTCTATCATGAGTTCCTGCAAGATGGCGGACTAGGTAGAAGGACTCCACAGACCCTCTTCAACAAAGAAAAGGGAAACCAATAACACAGACACAGAAGATAATCTTGGACCTCTGAGCCTTGAAGGGAAGGATACAGAAGTGGACTAAGCCCCAACTAGCAGAAGAATTCATGTGAAAATACCAAAAAAGGAGACATACAGAGCTGTGGTCTGGCAGTGACCTGAGCGACCCTGATGGCACAGATGGCTTGGACATTCCCGAGTGGTGGTAGGACCTAAGAATTAACCTAAAAATCACCCTGCTAGCTAGGGACTGCATGGACTGTGCACAGTGGCTGGGGAACAAACAGAGAAGGTGAAGAGAAAGCCAGGGACTGCATGGAGGACTGTGCACAGTGGCTGCAGAACAAACAGAGAAGGTGAAGAGAAAGGTGGGCTGAGCTGTGGACTTTTGCCGGTACGGAGGATGCTGCCATTTTGAAGGTTTAAAAAGCGGCTTGACCATTTTGGATATTTAAAGAGACAGCGCTCTCACAGATTTCTGGGGCTTAAGAACACGTTCTGCTTTGCAGCAATCCCAAGGACACTCAGGGCCTGCAAGACTGAAAAGGTACGACATTCTTCTTGTTACTACACCCTACACCCGCTTGGTGAATGGAGGTGTGGCCATCCCCACTCCTACCTACCTTCTGGGCCCACAGGAACTCCATCACAGTCTGTGTGCTCCGAAGGAGCCTGGTGCCCTGCCCTGTC
>NW_006922318.1:1842-3005 GCF_000298275.1 Orycteropus afer afer | reverse complement strand
AATATTAATATCTAATCAAATTGACTTTAAGACAAAAACCACCATACGAGACAAAGAATGACATTATATAATGATTAAAAGATCAATTGCACATGAAGATATAACCAAAATTCTATCATGTGGTCTCTGGCATCCTCTCTGTCATCAAGGCCATATTTTCCAGCTACCAATCCTTTGGTTCCATCTTTCACATTCTGGTCACCAGCATTATCAATACATCATGATTACATGTTTGATCCAAATCAAAAGATGGCAAAAGTCTTCCATTTCTTCACCTTTGACACTAGTGTTTGGTGTGTAAATTTGAATAATAGTCCTATTAACTGATTTTCCTTTTATGTGTGTGGATATTACCCTATCACTGACAGCATTTTATTTCAACATTGATCTTGAAACCTTCTTTTTGATGATCTATGTGATGCTATTCCTCTTCAATTTGTCATTATCAGCCACATAGATGATATGATTGTGTGATTCAGAATGTTGTCAATAATGACATAGAACGCATAAATATCAGTATCTTAGGCATTAGTGAACTCTAATGGACTAAGATTGGACATTTTGAATTTGACAATCATATGATCTACTATTAAATACATGTTCCCAAATCAGAAATATTTATGCATGAACCTTTGGTTTACTAAAAACACCACTATACCAAGTAACATAAAGAATGAGGAAAGAATAAGAGAATAATAATATTTGTTCTTCTTGAATTCATTTTCTATTGCTGCATAACAAATTATCACAAACATAGCAGGTGAAATAAGCACAAATGTGTTCCCACAAGTTCTTTGTATCTGGAGTCCAGGCCCAGCTCAACAGACTTCTTTATTTTAAGGTCTCACCTGGCTACAATTCAGGTGTCAGCTGGGTTGTGGTCTTATCTGAAAGCTCAACTGGAGGAAAATCTACTTTACAGTTCAATCAGTTCATTGGCAAAATTCAATCTCCTTTTGTGTATAGGCTAAGAGTTTTGTTTTGTTTTGCTGGCTGTTGGTTTAAGAGCCCTGGTGGTGCAGGTTTAAAGCACTAGTGTGTTAATCTAAAGATCTGCAATTTGAACCCACCAGCTGCTCCACAGAAGAAAGATGTGGCTATTTACTTCTGTAATGATTTACAGCTTTGAAAACCCTATGGGCCAGTTCTAGTCTGTCCTACAG
>NW_006922318.1:0-1112 GCF_000298275.1 Orycteropus afer afer | reverse complement strand
CTCCTTGGGTTTCTGAGGCAGTATCAATACAGAAGTAGATTGCCCAACCTTCCTTCCGAGGTAAGGGGTGTATTTACATATAATATATACGTACACATATTAAAAAGTCAATGAAAATATGTACAATTATAAGTTTTTTTTTAAAGTTAATGCTTTAAGAAAAATCAATGGGGGTTAATTCTGGTTTGTTTCTTTTTTGGGCACTAAGAAGAATTAAAACTTGACAAATGGTGTTGTCAAGTTCGTTTGCTTAGGGACTAGTTATCATTTATCTTGAGACCACGTATGCAATAAAATGTATTTCCTTGTAGTTGTTGTTGTTAGGTGCCATCGAGTTGGCTCCAACTCACAGTGACCCTATGTACAACAGAAAGAAACACTGCCTAGTCCTGTGCTGGCCTCACATCATTGCTATACCTGAGCCCATTGTTGAAGCCACTGTGTCAATACATCTTATTGAGGGCCTTCCCCTTTTTTGCTGACCCTCCACTTTACCAAGCCTGATATCCTTCTCCAGGGAATGGTCCCTTCTGACAACATGACCAAAGTAGGTGAGGTGAAGTCTGCCATTCTCACTTCCAAGGAGCATTCCAGCTGCACCTCTTCCAAGACAGATTTTTCAGCTTGAATTCTATTTTTGCCTCTCCCTGACAAATCTCTAATTAAAAATGCAATGATTTTAAGTGTCATGCTATGGGAATAGATTACAATTTATGCCTTATTTCTAAATATTAATATGTAAAAAATTTTAAAATGGTTGCAGGAATACATTGACAGGGAACTGTCAGAAATTCAAGCTGGATTCAGAAGAGGACGTGAAAGCAGGGATATCATTACAAATGTCAGAAGGATCTCAGTCGAAAGCAAAGAATACCAGAAAAGATGTTTGCCTGTGTTTTATTGATGATGCAAAGGCATTTTGTTGTGTGGATCAAAACAAATTATGGATAATTTGTGAAGAATGGAAATTCCAGAATACTTAATTGTCCTCACGTGGAACCTGTACATAGACCAAGAGGCAGTTCCTCAGAAAGAACAAGGCAGATATTGCATGGTTTAAAATCTGGAAAAGTGTACATTAGGGTTGTATCATCTTTCCATATTTGTTCAGC
>NW_006922317.1:1025562-1026007 GCF_000298275.1 Orycteropus afer afer | reverse complement strand
CTTCCTCAGGGATGTGTTCTGGGTCTGTATCCTTCTTCCTTGTTTCTACCACTTTATCTTGCTTCTTTGTGTGGACTGTGATGGTCTGTTGTTTCTGAGGTATCATGGCATTTTTGTATTTAGCTCTCTGTTAACTGTTTGTGAAGAGCAGCAAAGGGTGATTCAGGCTCTTCTTGGTGATTTTTTATCATTGGCCCATTGGTAGAGAAGGAGGTAGTGGCTCTCACTCAGTAAGTGAACTTGCAGGAGGTGTGGGTATAGTTGTGTCTTATGTGGGGACTGTTGTTGTCTCCCACTCAGTTAGACCCAAATTACAATTGAATAACCATCAAAAAACTAAAAGCCCATGGATGAAAAACACACCATATAATCACACAGGAACTGTAACCAAAAAAAGAAAAAAGGGAAAAAGAAGAAGAAAAAACAAGAAAACCTGCAATATCTG
>NW_006922317.1:1023528-1025116 GCF_000298275.1 Orycteropus afer afer | reverse complement strand
CCCTTCAAGGCTCAGGGGTCCAGGATTATCTTCTGTGTCTGTGTTAATTGGTTTCCCTTTTCTTTGTTGAAGAGGGTCTGTGCAGTCTTTCTGCCTAGTCTGCCATCTTGCCAGATCTCCTTTAATGAAATGTTTTGTGGGAGATTATGTTTTATCACAAAAGAAAACTTCAAGTCATAATAGATATCTAAAAACACATGGAGAAAATCTTAAGAAAATTGTTTTAATTATAAACCTTGATCACAAATAATATACTAGGTATAGTAATTTTAAGCCTCTGTCCAAATTGTTCAAACACTAGTTCCCTATGGTTAGCGGAAAGAACACATAAGCATTTAGTAAATATACGCTGATAACACAATTCCTTTAACTACTTTAGAGGGTCTCTGGGTAGTGCAAACAGTTAACTCACTCAGCTGCTAGCAGAAAGTTTACGAGTTCACCCAGAAATACCTGGGAAGAAAGCCCTGGCTATCCATTTTTTAAAAATCAGCGACTGAATACCCTATGGATCACAGTTCCATTGTGACACCCATGGGATTGCCATGAGTCAGAATTGACTTGATGGCACATGGTTAAACTATTTCAAGAGTTTCTTTATGATAACATTTGAGGAGTGACATGAATGGTGGGATTTTCAGGAGGGATGGAAAGGCCTGTAGGCAAAGAGGCATTTGATCTGGAAAATCTTCTATGACTTTCAGTTAAATAGACTATTGAAGTAATTGCCAAAGAGGCAATCCTATTGGTTAATACCGATCAGGGCAAACTCTTTAGCTTGACGTATAACCTTAATATGACTGGGGTCTTAAAAGCTTACAAGCAGCCATCTAAGGTGCAACTATTGCTCTCTTCCCATCTGGAGCAAAGAAAAGTGAAGAAAATCAAACATGCAAGGACACAATTAGCATAAAGGACTAATGGACTATATGAACCTCAGCCTCCACAACCTTGAGACTCTGAAAAGAATTAGATGGTTCTCAATTACCACTGCTGACCACTCTGAGAGGTATCACAAAAGTAGGTCCTGGATAGATTGTGAGAACTGATAGAGAGTAGGGGAACCCCCGAAACTATGGCCCTTATTCACTCATATGTCTCAACTTCCAGCCAAACTATATATTTAAAAAAAAAAAAAACTCACTGCCATCGAGTTTATTCTGACTCATAGTGATCCACTTTGGGTTTCCTAGGCAGTAAATCTTTACAGAAGTAGATTGCCCAGGTTTCCTTCCACAGAGTGGCTGGTGAGTTTGAATCACCAACCTTCTGGTTAGCAGTCAAATGTCTTAGGCACTACACCACCAACGCTCTGTGAGCCAAACTATGTTGTTGTTGTTATTTGCCATCGAGTCGGACCTGACTCATAGTGACCCCTCCTTGGGTTTCTGAGGCAGTATCACTACAGAAGTAGACTGCCTATAATGTGAACCAGTAATATCAAGGATAAGGAGTAATTAGAACAATCAAGCATACTATATATATTTTTTTTTTCAGTGTGTGTTGGATAGGGTTCTCTAGAGAAACACAAAAACCAGCAAAGTATATATATATATATATATATTTATAGAGAGAGAGAGAGAGAGAG
>NW_006922317.1:990090-990844 GCF_000298275.1 Orycteropus afer afer | reverse complement strand
TCCTCTTTGGTGAAGTGTCTATTCATGTCTTCTGCCCATTTTTTAATTGGATTATTTGTCTTTTTGTTATTGAGGTGTTGGAGTTTTCTATAAATCCTAGAGATAAGTGCCTTGTCAAATATATCATTGCCAAATATTTTTTCCCAATCTATAGATTCTCTTTTACCTCTTTTGGAGAAGTCTTTGGAAGCACATAAAAATGTAATTTTTAGAAGGTCCCATTCATCTAGTTTCTCTTCTGTTGCTTGTGCAATTTGAGTTATGCTTGATATTCTATTTATGCCAAATATTAGGGCTCGTAAAACTTTGCCCCTAGTTTTTCCTTGAGGAACTTTAGTTTTAGGTTTCTCCTTTAAGTCTTTGACCCATCTGGAGTTAGTTTTTGTGTGTGGTGTGGGGTACAGATCTTGTTTCATTTTTCTGTAAATAGATATACAGCTTTGCCAATACCATTTATTAAACAGACATTCTCTTCCCTATTTAATGGATTTTGGCCCTTTGTCAAAGATCAGCTGACATACGTCAATGGATCTATTTCTGGGTTCTCAATTCTATTCCATTGGTCTATGTGTCTGTTGTACCAATACCTGGCAGTTTTGACTACTGTGCCTGTATAATAGGTTTTGAGATCCAGGAGTGTGAGACCTCCTAATTTGTTCTTCTTCTTCAATAGTGCTTTGATTATCCAAGGTCTCTTTCCTTTGCATATAAAGTTAGTGATTGGTTTTTCCATATCCTTAAAGAATGTGGATGG
>NW_006922317.1:976632-988796 GCF_000298275.1 Orycteropus afer afer | reverse complement strand
TCTCTAAGGTGTGTCTCTTGTAGACAGCATATTGATGGTTTTTGTTTTCTTTTCCAATCTGCAATTCTCCTTCTCTTAAGTAGTGCATTTAATCCATTAATATTCAGTGTAATTATCGACAAGTGTGATGGTGTCTATCATTTTGTTATGTGTTTTTTCAGGCTGTTGCTCATTTCTTTGTTCCATATTATTTTCTGTGCTGAGCTCGTTGTATTTATGAATCATGTCATCATTTCCTTTGTTGATGTTGTTTTAGTATTTGGTGAGTATTTGGGCTTGTCCTCTTTTTTATTGTGATATGAAGGGTTATCATTTTTCTTTGAGGTTACCCTGTGATTTATAATTTTCTTCCCAAGTTTAGAGCAGTCCATTCTATCTCGCAACTCTCTTGACTTCCTCACCTTTTAGAAATTCTATAACTACACGGTATTTTCCCTCTTTTTAGTTTGTAGTTGTCCTCATTTGCCAATTGATGTCTCTGGTTCCCTGTTTACAATCTTGCAAGCTTATTTTACTTTTAATACTTCCATGGCTGTGTTGGTTTCTTGGTTATGTCATGTTATGTATTAACGGTCAGTTGTTATTTGCTATTTTTGGTTCTCTGTTCAAAGGGCTCCCTCTTGTATCTCTTGTAAGGTTGATCTGGTTTTAACACGTTCCCTTCATTTCTGCTTATCTGGAAATCTTCTAATTTCACTGTTATATTTGATGGACAGTTTTGCCAGGTTTGTAATTCTTGGCTGGAACTTTTTTCTTTCAGGGTTTTATATATACCATCCCACTACTTTCTTGCTTGCATGGTTTCTGCTGAGAAATCCGAGCTTATTCTTACTGGCTGTCCTTTGTAAGTAACTTTTTGTTTTTCCTGTCTACTTTCAGGATTCTTCCTTTGTCTTTGGTTTGATGAGTTTGAGATGATATGTCTTGGTGATTTTCTTTTGGGGTCTATCCTGTTTGGGGTTCATTGATCTTCCTGAGTGGATAAAGTCTCATCTTTCATCATATTATGGAAGTTGTCTTCCAACAAATCTTGGACAATTTGCTCTGTGGTTTTCTCATTCTCTTCCTGTTGTGGAATTCTGATAACACATAGGTTGTTCCTTTTGATGGTATCCCACATGAACCTTAGGCTTTCTTCATTATGCTTTGACCTTTTTTTCTAATTGATCCCTTTCCAACCACGTATTCAGGTATTTGTCTTCAATTTCATTAATTCTGTCTTCCATTGTATCAATACTACTCTTTTGCCCTTTCAATGTGTTATCTATTTCTGAAAATTTAGTATTAATCTTCTGGGTTTCTATCTGTTGATTTTGAATCATTCCTAATTTTTCATTTAGTTCTTGTATTTTCTTCCAAAATTGTTCTAGAGTTTTGTCTGTGTTTTCCTTAATTTTGTCAGTGTTTTCCTTGATCTGCCTCTCAATCCTTTGAAGATACCTAAATATAATTCTTTTTAATTCATTATCAGAGATTT
Source organism: Orycteropus afer afer (assembly GCF_000298275.1). Taxonomy (NCBI): domain Eukaryota; kingdom Metazoa; phylum Chordata; class Mammalia; order Tubulidentata; family Orycteropodidae; genus Orycteropus; species Orycteropus afer. The sequence continues at coordinate 987,319 of NW_006922317.1, read as the reverse complement.
CCAATGCTGCTTCTTCCTTAGGTGTGTTTTCTGGGTCTGTATCCTGCTCCCTTGTTTCTACCACTTTATCTTGCTTCTTTGTGTGGACTATGATGGTCTGTTTTCTCTGAGACATTGTTACGTTGTTGTATTTAGATCTCTGTTAACTCTTTGTGAAGATCAGCTAAGCATAAGTCAGGATATTCTTGGTGGTAGTTTATCATTGGACCATTGGTGGAGTAGGTAGTGGTGGCTGTCACTCAGTAAGTGAAGCTGGAGGAAGTGCGGGTGTAGTTGTGTCATATGGGGACTGTTGCTGTGTTCCACTCACACAAAATAACAATTGAATAACCATCAAAAAAGTAAAAGCAAATGGACAAAAAAAACACACTGTGTAATCACACAGGAACAATAACCAAAAAAAGAATAAAAGAAAAATAACCCCTCAATATCTCAGGAGAGGAAAATAAGAGGAAAATGGTAGATTAGTAGAATAATGAAGAAACAAATGGGAAAAATGCAAAAATAAAAACAAGGAATGCGGTTAACCATGAGAAAGAAAAAAAAAAAAATTGGAACCAGGAACAGGGAAAAGAGAAAAAGCTGAAAACTAGAACCTGAGAAGGAAGGAATAAAGAATAATAATAAAAAAGACAATAATAATAATAATAATAATTTTAAAACAGTCAAAAACAAACAAATGAAAAAATCAGGGCTGTGCAGGGCAGGGCACCCAGGCTCCATCCAATCACAGAGACTGGGATGTAATTCCTGCCAGCCTAGAAGGTGGGTGGGAGTTAGGGATAGCCGAACCTCCATTCACCAAGAGTGTGTGGGGTTTAAGAGTAACAAAAGGAATATAGGACCTTTCCAGTCATCGGTGTCCAGAGTGTCTTTGTGGTTCCCAGCAAGTGGAGCCTGTTCTTAAGTCCCTGGAATCTGGGAGAATGCTGTTGCTATAAATATCCAAAATGGTCAAACCACTTTTAAACAGTCAAAATGGCTGTGTCCTCCAGACAGGCAAAAGTTCACAGCTCAGCCCACCTTCCTTTTTGCTGCTTCCCCTTTTATTCACCAGCCACCAGTTCAGTCCTCTATGTAGTCCCTGGCTAGCGGGGCTGATTTTTAGGTTAATCCTTAGGTCCTAACACCACTCAGCAATATCCAAGCTGTCTGTGCCTTCAGGATCACTGCCAGACCACAGCTCTGTATGTCTCTTTTTTTGGTGTTGTCATGCAAATTCTTCTACTAGTTGGAGTTTAGTCCACTTCAATATCCTTTCCTTCAAAGCTCAGGGCTCCAGGATTATCTTCTGCATCTGTGTTAATTGGTTCCCCTTTTCTTTGTTGAAGAGGGTCTGTGCAGTCTTTCTGCCTATTCCTCCATCTTACTGGAACTCCTCTAAGGTATCTCTTTCTCTTATGGTTTCTTGAAGTAGTCTTTTATAGATTTCTTTGTACAAGTTTTTTGTGTCCCTGGTAAGATTTATTCCCAAGTATTTTATTTTTTTGGTAGCTATTGTATTAAATGGTATTGATTTAATACAATAGCTACCAAAATGGTGTTGATATCCTTATTTCTTTTTCAGTAATCTCTTTGCTGGTGTAGAGGAATCCAACTGATTTTTGAATGTTGATCTTGTATCCTGCCATGATGCTAAATCTCTCAATTAGTTCCAGTAGATTTTTTACTGAGTCTCTTGGGTTTTCCAGGTATGGGATCATATTATCAGCAAATAGGGATAGTTTCACTTCTTCCTTGCCAATTTGGATCCCTTTGATTTCTCTTTCTTGCCTCATTGCCCTGGCAATAGTTCACAGCTATTGAAGCTAGGACTTGCAATACAATGTTGAATAGAAGTGGTGATAGAGGGCATCCTTGTCTGATAAGGTTGGTTTGGTTTTAACAAATTCCCTTAATTTCTGCTTATCTGGAAATGTCCTAATTTCACCATCATATTTGAGAGACAATTTTGCTGGGTACGTAATTCTTGGTTGGAAATTTTTATCTTTCAGGGTTTTATATATACCATCCCATTGTCTTGCCTGCGTGGTTTCTGTAGAGAAATCCAAGCTCAGTCTTATTGGTTGGGCTTCTAGGTAACTTTTTGTTTTCCCCATGCTGCTTTCAGGATTCTTTCTTTGTCTTTGTTTTGGTGAGCTTGATGAGGATATGTCTTGGCAATTTTCTTTTGGAGTCTATCCTGTTTGTGGGTCATTGGACTTATAGAATGGATATGTTCTCATCTTTAATCATTCCAGGAAAATTCTCTTAAAAAAAAATCTTGGCCAATTTTCCCTGTGGTTTTATTTGTCTCTTCCTGTTCTGGAATTGCATTTACATGTAAGTTATTCTTTTTGATGGTATTTCACATGCACCTTAGGCTTTCTTCATTTTGTTTTGATCTTTTTTTCTGGTTGATCCCTTTACAAAGATGTATTGAGGTATTTGTCTTCAATCTCACTAATTCTGTCTTCCATTGATTCAGTTCTACTCCTTTGCTCATTCAATGTGTTTATCTATTTCTGAAAATTTAGTATTAACCTTCTGGATTTCTATCTGTAGGTTTTGTATCATTTCTAATTTTTCTTTTATTTTGTCATTTTGTTCTTGTATTGTCTTTTGAACTTGCTCCAGGCTTTTCTCTGTGTCTTCCTCAATTTTGTCAGACAATTTTGATCTGTCTCTCAATCTATTGAAGGTACCTAAAAGTAATTCTTTTGAATTCCTTGTCAGGGAGTTCCAATGCTGCTGCTTCCACAGGGTTGTGTTTTGGGTCTGTATCCCGGTTCCTTGTTTCTCCTGCTTTATCTTGCTTCTTTGTGTGGACTGTTGTCATGAATTGTTTGATGTGGCCCTTCTAGCCATTGTCCTCCATTCTGTGATGTATTGTAAATCCTATTATCCATGCTTGTTTGGGGCAGTGTGGTACTTAAGTTCAGGTATCAACTTGGTGGGTAGCTGGTAGTAGTTATTCCCTAAAATGACTGGCAATCAGCTCTGTGATGGGATTTCCCTTGAGCTGCTGATTGTTAAACCCATCCACTTAGGTTATTTCTGTTGGAGCAACACAGGTGCAATGTATCTTGAGTCCTGCCTTGCTGAAGGGTATAATTCAAATCAGCACCCTTAGTTTCCTTGAGGCTATACTGACAAATCTCCTGGGAAGGTTCACCTTCCTCCTGCTCTGGTTTTGTGTTTTGTCTCACCTTCATCTCACTCCTGGATTTGGGACAGCAGCTGTCATCTGATCTGCTGATCGAGGTTCATCAAGCCCCAAGAACTGTGAGGATCCTCCAGACCCACTCACAGACCTGGGACTCACCAGCCTGCCAGCCTCTACCACTACTACATGAGACAATCCTTTCAGTGTCTGTGAGTTCTGTGAGGCGTTACAGCAAAATACAGAACCCTAAGATGGGGGAAATTACTGGGAGGAGTAGGAGGAGTTAATGTCTGAAATGATAGAGTGGCATTGTAGTTTGGACATTTGGGACATCTTTAACCTCCACCTCATGGCACCCAGCCTTGTGCTGATCTTTCTGAGAGAAATTGTTCAACCAACAGTGATGCTCTGTTATCTCCAAGACATTGTGACATTTTTGTGTTTATATTTAATTAGTGATTGCATGTTGGCATGACTTGCCCATGATTTTTGTTTTCTTTATTTTGTTTGGATGTTATCTATGTAAGCAGGGTACTGTGCTCCTTTATTTGTTAGTTGGCAGCACTTATACACTCACCACCTGTCTCCTTCCCATTGTCAACCTCCCATATGTCTCTGTCATCCTTGGCAAATGGACCCTATTCTTAGGTCTTGTTTTCATTCAGGTTTTTCCACCAGTTGGTGCCTAATCCACTTCTGTACACTTCCTTCAAAGCTCAGGCTTCCAGGGTTGTCTTCTGTATCTCTGTCAATTAGTTTCTTTTTTCTTTGTTGAAGAGGGTCTGTGTAGCTTGTCTGCCTATTTTGCCATCTTACCAGAAGTCCTTATATGCTCCTTCCTCATCTCTTAGGGTGATTTCTGTCTTAAAGTCAATTTTATCAGAAGTTAATATTGCCACTCCTGTTCTTTTTTTATTGCCATTTGCTTGATGTATCTTTTTCCAACCCTTGATTTTTAGTCTATTTTTGTCTTTGTCTCTAAGATGTGTTTCTTGTGAGCAGTATATTGTCTACATAGACAAGTGTGAATTTGTTGCTGTCATTGTTATGTTTTTTGTGGTGTTGCTGATTTGTTTGTTCCAGATAATTTTCTGTGCTGAGCTTATTTTGTTTATGAATCATGTTATCACCTTCATTGTTATTGTTTCAGTATTTGATAAATATTGTGCTTGTCATCTTTTTCATTTTGATGTGAAGGTTAATTATTTTTGTATCCCACATGAACCTTAGGCTTTCTTCATTTTGTTTTGATCTTTTTTCTGATTGATCCCTTTTCAAAGAATTGTTGAGGTATTTGTCTTCAATCTCACTAATTCTGTCTTCCATTTATTCAATTCTACTCCTTTGCCCTTTCAATATGTTACCTATTTCTGAGAATTTAGTACTAATCTTCTGGATTTCTATCTGTAGATTTTCTATCACTTCTAATTTTTCATTGATATTGTCATTTTGTTCTTATATTGTCTTCCAGAATTGTTCCAGGGTTTTCTCTGTGTTTTCCTCAATTTTGTCAGTGTTTTCCTTGATCTGTTTCTCAAACCACTGAGGTATCTAAATGTAATTCTTTTGAATTCCTTATCAGGAGTTCTGATGCTTGTTCTTCCTCAAGGATGTGTTTTGGGTCTGCATCCTGGTCCCTTTTTTATCCTGCTTCATCTTGCTTCTTTGTGTGGTCTGTGATGGTGGGTTGTCTCTGAGATTTTGTGACATTTTAGTGTTTGGTGATTGTATGTTAGAGTGATTTTCCCAAGATTTTCGTTTCTTTATTTTGTTTGGATGTATCGGAGTGAGTAAGGCACTGTGCTCCTCTATTTCACTCACTATTGGCAGTGTTAATTGGCAGCACTTATGCATTCACTTCAATATAAAGATAACAAAAATCCTCACAACTGGACCAATAGACAGCATCATGATAAATGGAGAAAAGATTGAAGTTGTCAAACACTTTATATTACTTGGTTCTACAGTCAACACCAATGGAAGCAGCAGTCAAAACATCAGATGATTTATTGTATTGGGCAAATCTATTGCAAAAGACCTCTTTAAAGTGCTGAAGAACAAAGATGTTTTCTTGAAGACTAAGGTGTGCCTAACCCAAAACATGGTATTTTCAATCTCTTCATATGCTCCTTGGAAGCAAGAATGGCCAGATTCATCTCACCTGCTTTGATCACACTGTCAGAAGGGACCATTCTCTGGAGAAGGATGTCATGCTTGGTAAAGTGAAGTGTTAATGAGGGAGGGGAAAGCCCTCAACAAAATGGATTGACATAGTAGCTGCAGTGATGGGCTTGGGTATGGTAGGGATTGTGAGTCTGGCACAGGACCAGGCACTGTTTTGTTCTGCTGTACATAGGGTCGCTATGAATCAGAGATGATGGTACCTAAGAACAACATATGCATGTGAGAGCTGGACAATGAATAAGGAAGACCAAAGAAGAGTTGATGCTTTTGAGTTGTGGTGCTGGAGAAGACTACTGAAAGTATCATGGACTGCTAAAAGAATGAACAAATCTGTCCTGGAGGAAGTGCAGCCAGAATGCTCCTTTGAAGTGAGAATGGCCAGACTTTGTCTCACCTACTTTGGTCATGTTATCAGTAGGGACCATTTTCTGGTGAGGGCTATCATGCTTGGTAAAGTGGAGGGTCAACAAAAAAGCGGAAGGCCCTCAACAAGATGGATTGACAGAGTGGAAGCAATGATGGGCTCAGGTATGGCATGGATCATGAGGGTGGCACAGGACTGGACAGTGTTCTGTTCTGTTGTACATAAAGTTACTATGAGTTGGAGATGACTCAATGGCCCCTAATAACAACAACAACATGCACTCACCACTTGTCTCCTTTCCAGTTGTCAGCCTCCCATATATTCATACTGTCTTTGGCAAGCAGAGCCTATTCTTATGTTCCTGGAATCTGAACGAGAATGCTGTTGCTTTAAATATAAAAAATGGCCACTATTTATAAACATTCAAAATGGTTGCACCCTCCAGACAGCCGAAAGTCCACAGCTCAGTTTGTCTCCTTCTTTGCTCTTTCTGTTTTCAGTCATCAGCTACCCACGCAGTAGTACATTTAACTCTTGGTGAGCAGGGCCAATTTTTAAGTTACTTCTTGGGTCTTAACATGACTTTGAAATATTCAGGCTGTCCATGCTGTCAGGACAGCTGACAGTCTACAGCTCTGTTTGTTTCCTTACTCACTGTTTTTCTTCAGGTTCTTCTACTACTTGGTGTTTAATCCACTTCTATATCCTTTATCCTTGCTTTCAAAGCTCAGGGCTTCAGGATTATCTTCTGTGTCTGTGTCAATTGGTTTCTCTTTTCTTTGTTGAAGAGTGTCTGTGTAGCTTCTCTGCCTACTCCACCATTTTACTGGAAGTTCTCAAGCCTACAATATTAAAAGGACAGCATTTTCACAAGGCTAAAGCTAAGAAGACAGGAAAGGATAGGAAAGAAGAACAAAGTGAAAGGATAAAGACAGGGAGGAAGTGGGAAGAATGCTATTACATTGTGGGGAATGCAAAAAACGACACAAAACAAAATGTGTATGAGTTTTTGAATGGAAGACCGATATGCTCTGTAAACTTTCACATAAATCGCAATAAAAAAAAAAAAAAAAAAAAGTTTTTCTCTAATATAATGCTTTGGATCAGATATTGAATACTTATATTAAACTGCACATGTTATCGCTAATCCTCACAGCAGCCCTAATGTTGTTAATGTTGTGTGCTTCCAAATCAATTCCAACTCATAGCAACCCTATATGATAGAGAAGGAATGTCCAGTAGGGTTTCCTAGGCTGTAATCTTTACAGGGGCAGGTCATCTGGTCTTTTCTCCCACAGAGCAGCCGGTGGGTTCAAATTCCCAAACTTGTGGCTAGTAGCCAAGTACATAACCATTGTGCCACCAGAGCAGCCCTAATATGTAAGTATTTACATCATTTAGGGTTTTTTTTTGTCTTGTTTTGTGGCAAGCAACAGGAGCCAACACTGACTAATTTAATAAAAAAAAAAAAGAATGTATTTAAGCTCACAAAATAGAAGAAAAGGCTAAACAGGCCCAGGAAGAACAAGAAGCAAGGCAATTCTGGAGATTTAGGACCAACAACTAAAGGGTAGTTTGTCCAGACAGATTCTAATTGTTTGTGGATCCTAGCTCAAGCCCTACAAATGATAATGATGGTGGTGGTGGTGGGAGTGAGGGGGGTTTGATTGTTCCATGTTGGGTTATTTATCCTTAGAGTACTTTGATTAACAATTCCACCAAGATTGCACGGATAGGGTAGGCTTTACTCCAAAAAGGGAAATAAGTGGTTACCAAAAAAGGAGTCCCTGGGTGGTTAACACACTCAGTTAACACACTCAGCTGCTAATTAACAGGTTGGAAGTTCAAGTTCACCCAGAGCACCTCAGAAGAAAAGCTTGGATTACTTCTGAAAAATCAACCATTGCAAACTTCATGGAGTACAGTTCTACTCTGACACACATGTGGTAACCATGAATCGGAATCAACTCTGCAGCAACTAGTTTGGTTTTTCACTGATTACCAAAGTAAGGAGGGGATGCTGTGAAGGCAAAGATCAAAAGTGTCTGCTGAATTATCCTAATTTTAAAGGTGAGGAGAGAGATCAAATATGTTTAGTAATATGCCCAAGGCATATGGCTAGGCAACAGCTCTGAGACTGGAGCCCAGGTCTGTCTAACACCCAAGCACACTCTTCCCTTTCTCTCTTCCTCTGCCAACACCTCCCCATTCTCCTGAGCATAACAGCGTATGATGACGTCCAATTCCCAGAAGACTCATAGGCTTTTATGTTTATAAAACCTTTTAAATTCTACTGGAAGGGTCAAGTTTGAATGGAATTAGGCAGCAGTACAGAGTTTGACCTTCCTTCATTTCTGCTTTCTTTCCTTTTGCTGTACCTTAGTTTTTATTTCCTTTGTTCCATCTCTGCAGACTTCATTCCCAAAGTATACAAATTAGGAGGAATTGATACACTGGCCAGGCAGAGGGTGGAGTGTTGTGAAGGATGGCCAGAATTACACAGGACAATCCCTGCTCCATCTCAGAGGTTGCTGTGGTAGCAGGAAGGAGTCAGATCATCCATGCTCCTCTTCTTTTCTCTTTTTCTCCTTCTGCTCTAGCTGTCTTCTCTCTCTGAAATTAATAGTTCCAAATAACCTAGCTTTAGGCTCTGTCACTAACGGAAAACACCCAAGGCTAGCTAGACAGAGAACAAAGTGTAATTTGGGATTTAAAATTAGAGATCTGTGCCTATTTCAGGAGTTGCTGGTTGAGGGGTGGTGACCAATTACTCAAGCTTAAGCTAATTCCTTACCTACTAACAAGGATCAAGTCTGTGAGTAGTGACTTACTTGACTTTTAAAATGTGTCCAGACTCATGACTTCCCCCCCAAAAAAACTATTATGTTATTAAACAACATAATATACACAGTTCACATGATGCTAAAATTTCTGGTTAATAGCTAATTTAAATATTGTTGATTCTACTGAAAAATTACTCATTACTCATGATTATTTTCATATACTGGCCATTTAGTCAAAAGAGGCATCTGTGTAGATAGTTTCAACAAGAAATAATTTCTATTCTCATATGCCAGGCAGAGGGGAGTATGTCCATGACCACATATAGGATTGGCAGATGATGTTTCTACAAGCATATTTGTATGTGCTGTAAGAATGTCCGGGTGTATACAGAGCTTACGAGGGACAAGGTTGTGGTGGCTTCTTGACCACAACCCACTAACCTGAGGGAGTTAGTAGTCAGACCTGTGGGCTCAGGACCATGGTGCAGGGGACATCAATTTCAATTGACTTAACATACTACACAGAAACATTGTTCTATATCCTATTTTGGTGAGTAGCAACTGGGGTCTTAAAACTTGCAAGCAGCTGTCTAGATGCAATGATGGGTCTCTCCTTGTCCAGAGCAAACAGGAATGAAGAAAAACAAAGACTCATGGAAACAATTAGTCCAAGAACCTAGAAGAACATGAGATCCTAAGGCTATATGACCATAAGACCAGACTAGATGGTGCCCTGCTACTGCTGTCAACCACTTTGAGGGAGATTGGTACAGGAGATCCTGGATAGAATGGGAGAACAACATACAACAAAACTCAGAATCATTTAAAAAACAAAAAAAAAAAAAAAAAAAAAAAAAACAGGTTTGCTTGTCTGATAGAGCCTAGTGAGACCCCTGAGACTACGGCCTAGTTACCCTTCAGGTCTGGAACTGAACTCATTCCTGTGACTTCTAATCAAACAATAGATAGGCATATGGGGTGAACAGTTACATCAGGTAGATATACTCCTTGGAGTGATCAATCATGAGAACAGAAGGGTAGTGTTTGTACAGGGAGATAGCTGTGGAGGGGAAGTGTATGGGAGGGAAGGACACAGGGAACTATGGGGAGGAAGTGGGAAGAGAGCTGTTATGTTGGGAATTGCAGTCAAGGTCATGAAACAAAATGTGTATGAACTGCTCTGCACAACAAAGACTCATGTTGCTCTGTAAACTTTCACCCAAATCACAATAAAAATTTTTTTTAGAAAAATAATTTTTGTCCTTAAATGAGAGTAGGTGTATCAGGTACCTCATATAGTGATTAGTACATATAAGATTCTCAGTAAATGCTTGTTCTATTCCCTTGGTGAAATGGAGTAAACTTTCACTAATAAGTACTTATATACTCCTATTATTTAGTATTCTTACTCATTTAACATTTACCAAACTTTTGTTGTTGTTGTTGTTGTTATTTGTTAGTTGCCATAGAATCAGTTCTGATGCATGATGACCCCATGTGTGCAAAATAAAACTGCCCTATAGGGTTTTCAAGGCTGTGACCTTTTGGAAGCAGATCACCTGGCCTGTCTCCTGAGGAGTCTCTGGATGGGTTCAAACTGTGAACTTTTCAGCTAATAGTTGGGCACTTAACTTTAGTGCCACCAGGGGCCAACATATGTCATTCTCTATTCTTCAACCCATTTGGGTTCCCTATGACCTCCTAATGTCTTGCTATTAAAAGTGTGGTCCATGGCCAAAAGCACTGGCATCACCTGGGAGCTTGTAAGAGATGCACAACCGCAGGCCCACATCTACTGAATCAGAAGCTGCATTTTAACAAGATCTCTCAGTGATTTGTATGCAAACTGAAGTTTGAGAATCACTGATCGCAAATACCAGTGGGGCCACTCATGGTAGACAGGTTTCAGTGGAGCTTCCAGACTAAGACAGGGTAGGAAGTAAAGCCTAGTGATCTACTACTGAAAATTAACCAAAGGAAGTCTTATGGATCACAAGCATATTGTCTGATGCAGTGCTAGATAATGAATTAAAGGGTACTACACAATATTCTCAGGAATTCTGGTAGCATAGTGCCTAAGGCACTTGACTGCTCACCAGAAAGCTGGCGGTTCAAACCCACCAGCCACTCTTCGGAAGGAAGTTTGGGCAATCTTACTTCCGTAGTGATACTGCCTTGGAAACCCAAGGAGGGGCCACTGTGACTCGGATT
>NW_006922317.1:964958-976477 GCF_000298275.1 Orycteropus afer afer | reverse complement strand
GAAACCCAAGGAGGGGCCACTGTGACTCGGATTCAACCTGATGGCAGTGAGGTTTTTTATTTTTTTTTTTGGACACAATAGCTTCAACAATGAACCCAAACATAACAACAATCATGAAGATGGAGCAGGACAAGTTTCATTCTGTTAAACATAAGGTAACCATGAGTCTGAGCTGACTAGGTGGCAACTAACAACAACTACAACATTATGTGCCAAGCACTGTGCTCAGGAAACTTCCCTAAGAAAGCCCAGTGAGGTGGATGGCTTTTTCTCTAATATATCAGACTTCACTCTATCACTGATTTATTATACCATGCTGATATTTGCTGTTGACATTACCTGTGAGAGCAGAGCACCTGCCGTATTTCCTTTCATCTCCTCTGGACCTAGTACAGTGCCTGGTACTAGTAGAAGCTTAGGCACTGTTTTGTTGGATTGAACTGTTGTATTCAGAGGAACTTGTGTTTGGGTCAGGATCATAGTAGATGATCTCTGATGTTACTCATGACCCAGGGTGATTATCCTCTTCTACACAGACCACACCCACATACCCTCATACCTGCTGTCTTCCCAGAGGGGCACCTCTCTCTAATTCACACAAAGGCCCAGTGTTAGCTCCTGGCCAATTAACAGTTACTGTTGAGTTGATTCCAACCAAGGTGACCCCATATGTTTGAGAATAGAACTGTGCTTCACAGGGTTTTCAATGGTTGATTTTTCAGGAGATCTCCAGGCCTTTCTTCTTAGGCATCTTTGGGGGGAGTTGAACCACTAACCTTTCAGTTAGCAGCTGAGTGCTTATCTGCTGTGCCACTCTGGAACATCTGGCTACTGGCAGTTGTGACATTGTCCCATACACACATGCTAACATATTTTGCAGCTGAGGATGTCACTGGCAGGGAAGGCTCAGTATAGAAACCTGAGAAGGTGATCACAGCAGGAGGTACAAACTGATATGGTGGCTGTGTACTTTTGTCTAGTGTCTCCAGCTATAACTACATCACCAGCAATCTGAGCTGTGTACCATCTTACCAATGACTGGCCAGACTGTAGTTTCCTGCTGGCTCTCTGAGCCCATGAATATGCCTGCCTGTGTGGGTAGTTCTAATGATGTGACCCATTCAGGGAATGCCATCTTTTTGGAGGCAAGGAGGTAATTACAGGGGGTTATTAAATCAGGAACTTTTCTCTAATGAGCAGAAAGGATGGAGGGCCTTTTTTAAAAAAGATTATAAATGAATAAAGTCAATAAGAATAAAAAACTAAATGAAAGGTCAAAAACCCTAGCTAAGAATGTGGTCTGTGGAGCCAGTCTACATGGGTCCAAAGACTCAGCTCTGTCCTTAGACCTGTGTGTTCTTGGGAAAACTCTTTAGTTATCTATGCTACAGTCTTTCTATCTAGAAAATAAGAATAACAATAACTACCTTTTGAGGATTAAACAACTTTAGATTCATAAAACACTCAGACTACTGTCTGGCACACTGTTAGTACTATACCAAAACCAAACCCATGGCCATCAAGTTGATTCCAACTTGTAGTGACCTCCACTGGGTTTCTGAGGCAGCAAATCTTTATGGAAGTAGATTGCTTCATCTTCCTTCCTCAGAGCGGCTGGTGGGTTTGAACCTCCAACCTTCAGGTTAGCAGTCAAATGCCTTAAGCATTGCACCACCAGAGCTCCTTTTATTAGTATTATATTATTTAACAAATAGAAAATTTTGTATTGCTTGAAAATAAAATCGAGCACTTCATTTTCTTTTGATCAGTGTGAGCCTTCACACTTAGTAAATACATTTGCCTTCTTCTTAGTATTTCCTTGGTTGTACAGTGGGAGTGTGTACATCTTTAAGCTGTTGAGCGAGGTCTTAAAAAAAAAAAAAAAAAAGACCAAAAGGAAAACAGCTGCTTTGCTTTTGAAAAGATTTGCCAAGCTCACATAGTTAAATTTAATGCCTGGGTGTTTTAAACCCTAGAGAACAATGTAATTTGTGTCATTACTGCTACAAAGGATGACTCTTTGGTGAGTGCTTCATTTTCATTGCTTAAAGACCTAACTTGAACAAAGGAAGCAAAAAACAAACACAAGCACAGTAATGGAAAAACTCTAATTAGGCTTTGGGGAAAGATTGTCCAGTCTTGTCATCTCTTCACAGAACACAATAAAAATAACATTGACATCTGCAAAGTTATTTTTTCTCCCCAAATATTTTAATTTTTAAAGTAATGTTTTGTAGAGTATGATATGTGATATTAGGAAGTGGGTGAGTGAATAGAGAGGGAGAGGTCAGGAAACCAATATCTGAATGTCTGTTAGGTGTTTTAGAGACTCTCTCTTTTAATCCTCCCAATGACTCTGTGAAGGGGCTATTCACTCTATTTTACAAGAAAATGCCGAGGCCCGAAGGAGTTAAATAATCTGACCAAGTTCATACAACTAGTAACAGAAGTGGAATTTGACTCTACATTTATTTGCCTGACTCTAAATCTCCATGCCTGTTTCAAAGGTGTTTTGTTTGTTTGTTTTTAAATGGAAACACATTTTTTATATTTGAATTTATTCCATGTAGTTTCAAGTATTATGAAATACTTTCGAAGTTCAGACACACCTAACATTTTTTTTTTTTTTTTTTTCTCACGTAAGACAGTGATTTTGCCCTAGCATAGTCTCAAATTTGATATCAATTATGGGAAAGAATTTGTTGATGATGATGATGACAATCATGGTGACAATAATACCTAATCCAATAGACAAGTCAACAACAAATCAACCAATAACGTTGGTTAGGAAGCCTCAATTTCCACGTGTTTGTACAAGACGTCTCAACTACTGGATAAAAGTCATGATGATAAAATTCAAAAGAGACAATGATGATTAAGGCAGTCATCCAGTCGTAAGGGAAGTTGCAAAGGTTGTCGTCTTCCTAATTGAGAAAACCTGGGAGAAAATATTTTTGAATATAGGAGTAAGGGATTCTCTGTCATGTTTCTCAACAAATAGCCCAAGGTGGAGAGAGAAAGAGAGAGAGGGGGGAAGAGAATGAGCAAGCGCAAGGGATACCTTGCTGAAAAAGCGCCTGTTTAATTGGGTACATGCTCTTTGTAACGTATGAGTTTCTTGTTATTGTTATTTTCTAGGTCAAAATATCACTTACTCCAGAGGATGAAGAAAGTGATTCCATTTCTCTTCTTGATATAGAGCTCTAGAGCACTTCTCTTTGTGATTTTTTTCCCTGTTTTTTGTTTGTTTTTAATTTAACAACATATGTGTCTCTAAGTATAAGTGTGTGTTTAGGGCAGGTTAGAGGGTGCGGTGATTATGTTTGTGCGTCAACTTGGCTGGGCCTGGCTGAGTGACTGGGCAGCTGGTGGTAGTTATTCCCCATAATGAGACTGGCAATCGATTCCATGGTGGGATCTACCACAAGCAGCTGAGTAGCTGCTTTGGGTATGTGGTCCGCTTCCCATATAGAAGGAGAAGGCTTGGGAATGGTTTCTAGCCTATGGCATGCTTTGACCCTGCATGTAGCCCTGTTGTTCAGCAGCCTGCTATGCTCTGCTGACCTTGGGACTTACAATGGACTTAAATTAATGGCCTGCCTTGTGGTTTGGTAACATTGGGACTGTGCCTTTTGACTTGTCAACCTTGGGGCTTCTCAGCCTCGGCAGCCAGCCGCTGTCTGAGTGAAGACATGCCTCTAGCTCCAGTGGGCCAGGAGCAAGAGGCAGAGCTAGACCCCAAGGTTGAGGGGCTTTCACCCAGCCCCTAGAGCCTGGCACTTTGAACTTGGACTTAAAGCCTCTAAAGTAAGAAAATAAACTCCTGTTTGTTAAGGCCATCCCATCTGTGATATATATTCCTGTCAGAGTGGCACTAGGTAACCAGAACAGAGGGCGTCTGTGAGAAGGGATCCTGGACCCTCACTATAGACTAATCATTGGAGTGAATGCTAAGATCCTTCTTTCAGAAGCTACTTCAGTACCACTCCAATGGGGTCAAACAGAGAGAGGCTCATGTCATACCGACAAGAGTATGACAGAGTTTTAAGAGTTCTAAGTTCAGAAAATCTGGGGTCTAGCCTGGTCTCTGGGAGCTCCGGTGGCATAGTGCCTAAGGCATTTGGCTGCTAATCAGAAGGCTGGCGGTTCAAAACCACCAGCCACTCCTCAGAAGGAAAGTTGGGCAATCTACTTCCATAGTGATACCACCTCAGAAACCCAAGGAGGGGTCGCTTTGAGTTGGATCTGACTCCACAGCAGTGAGTTTGATTTTTGAGCCTGGTCTCTACACCCACCAGCTCTCTGGCTTTGAGCAAATTACTGGAAGCATGAGGTGAGTTAATGTGTCTGAAAATGGGTTTTTAGCAGAAAAAAAAAAAAAAAAAACCCTGTAAACATTTAATGTTATAAACAGATTGTGATGTGTAATAGCATGGTGCTTCTTTTCTTTGCTGATAATCTCCTTCTTTTTCTATCAGGGCTTTTACCATGCTTCTGACTCTACATCTATCAAATATCTAGGAAAGCATGAAGAAATTTCCTAGCTGACTTGGATCTCCCTATGGTAAGTCCTATGTGGAGTGCACTTGAATCGCTGGAATGGATTTAGTTGAAGACAGATGTCTCTGGAGATAAAAAGTGAGAAAGCTGTTTATTGACTCTGCTTGAGGGAAAAAAAATCACAGAATTTTGCTGATTGGTGTCATGGTTCAGGCTACTTTGCTTTCTTTTTGGTTCCTAATGAGTCATCCCAATTTCCACAACAGCTACTTCAAACCTTCTCTTTTTTCCCAAACTCCCTTCCCTACATCCTCTTACCTATCTTGGCAAGTGCCTACCTATCCCACTGTTCATTGCAAATAGAAGCCATCAGATAATCAACCCCCTGTCTTCCAAATTTCAAACCTACTAATTGTCCTACATCCACCCCTTCTCTTCTTTTCTTGAAGTAAAAATACAATAATAATAATAATGAAAGTATCTTTTCTCCAGTCTCATGCACTGGATCCTATTCCTTCCCACCTCTCCAAATACTTCATTCCATCCACTGTGCCTTAACTCAACTGTATCTTTAACACTCCACTCTCCTTAATAGATTGGATCAGCATCCAATCATTTAATACTAGCATCTTCCCTCTCAATGAAGATTAAAAAGAAACACTTCTGACAGCACAAACCTTTGCAGCTGCTGCCTTAGCGCCTTCCTCTTGCAGCCAAACTTCTTGAGAGGTTTGCATTCTCTCCTTGTCTCTGCTTCTGTGCCACCCACACAACACTGCTATTTGGCTTCTGTTTTCAACACTGCACTAAAACTGCTCTCACTTGGGGCACTGATGATCTTGCTGCTAAATTCCTCACAGTATTTTCAGTCCTTATCTTGATCTTCAGAAATAATTGGCACTGTCACTGACTTCTTTAAATGTACTTTTTCCTTGTATTTTCTGACATCACACTCTTCTTGTGTGTCTCCTAAGCTCCCACGACATCTTTGTCTCTTTTGAGGACTTCCACCCCTCTCTGAAAGGGTGCCCTCTCTCAATTTCATCCAGACCCTTGGTCTCAATTTCCATCTGAGAGTTTGTAATTCCCAAAGCCTTGTGTCTAGCTCAGTTCCCTCTTCTGATCCCCAACCTTTGTATCTAAGTTCCTGGTTGACTCCACTTAACATGTCCAAAGCCTAACTTATCATCTTCTGCTCCTCCCCTATTGCTGGTGACAACCTGAACAGGATAGTTCACTGCACAAACATTTCTGGTGCTTTCCCATTACCCTAAAAATGATTTTCAAGAAATTTCACATCCCCTGCACCTCTTCAGGCTCATGACCCTGACACTCTAGGCACCAGCCATATTGACTGATTGTGGTTCCTTGGACACTTCATTCCCTCTTTCACTTCTATGTCTTTGGACAGACCAATCCTTCACCTTGAACACTCTTCCCTAACCCACCCTGTTCTGTTGCTAATTCCTACTCATTCCTCAGGTTTCATCTTAAATATTACTTCACCCAGGAGAAATTCTCCTATGCACACTCATATTCTATTTACCCCCAAAAAACTAAATAACCAAACTAGGGTACTACTAGCAGTTACAAACCAAGTGTTCTTGGTATTTACTCTTATCTCTCCACAACACATCCTCTCCTATTGGGGTACTCTGACCTCCTCCATGCCTCACTACAGCACTTTCCACATTCTATTTCAAATATGCATCTGTATTTGTCTCTTCACTTCATCATGAGATTCTAGAATGTGTCTAGAAATTTAAAGAATTCAATAGATTTTTGTTGAAATGGACCAACCTGAGGCGTATTTGCAATGGCTCTATTAAAAAACACCCATTGCCATCAAGTCAATTCTAATTCATAATGACCCTATAAGACAGAGTACAACTCCTCCATATGATTCTCAAGGCTTAAATCTTTACGGAACCAACTGCCACATCTTTCTGCCATGGAGCAGCTGGTGAGTTCAAACTGTTCAAACTCAGTTAGTAGCCGAGCACTTAACCACTGCGCTACCAGGGCTCTTTAATGACTTTATAATATTTCATTATTTACATGGCTATTGTAACAGTAATTCACTTAGCCATTCTTCTATATTTGGATATTTAGAGTTTTGTTGCTATTTACTATTATAAATAATGCTAGATTAAGATCTTTGTGATTAACTTTGTTTCTGGTATTTTGGATGATTTCCATAGGTTTAACTACTATGGAACTTAGCTGTGGAGTTATTCTATCAAAGGGTATGATACTTGTAAAGACTTTGATAGGAATTGTCAAGTTGCTTTCCAAAACGATTGCACAATTCAAATTCCATTCTATGTGGCCATTACAAAATGTATATTAAGTCTTTATATAGGATGAATACATATCTGAAAACATCATTTCATTGGAACCATTGAAATATCTGCCTGGATCTACCATTTACCTTCACTGAGAATACTGCTTGACTTGTAGAGGCCGTGAGGAACTGGAATCTTGCAGGCCTTAAAAGGAAAAAAGAAAATTTAAAAGGCTTTGGTGGTGTAGTGCCTAAGGCATTTGACTGCTAACCAGAAGGCTGGTGGTTCAAACCTACCAGCCACTCCTCAGAAGGAAGGTTGGGCAGTCTACTTCCATAGATATTGCCTCATAAACCCAAGGAGGGGTCACTATGAGTCAAGTTGACTCGACGGCAATGAGTTTGGTATTTTTGGTATAGATAGCGTAATGCAGCAGGTAGATGGTTTGTTGTTAGTTGTTGTTGTTATGTGCCGTCGAGTCAGCCCTGACTCATAGCGACCCCTCCTTGGGTTTCCGAGGCAGTATCACTACAGAAGTAGGATTGCCCAACCTTCCTTCTGAGGAGTGGCTGGTGGGTTTGAACCGCCAGCCATCTGGTTAGCAGGCAAGTGTCTTAGCCACTATGCTACCAGAGCTCCCGGTAGATGGTTTAGAAAGTCCAAATATAATGCCTGAGGTTCTTTTTCATCTTTGCTCATTTTCTCCTCAGCAACCTCAATATGTAATATTGATTGTTAATAATGGATGTTAAAGGTTGTGATGCAACAGATAGATAAAACAAAAAGGCTTCTTTTGATTAATTTCATTGTCACTAGAATGACAGTGTTTCTTGGACCAATAGCAAAAAGCCAATATGTCTTTGTTGGGTCATTTGTCAGGAGCCATGATAGCCTTTATCACTCACAATCAGGTTAGAATGTTGACAAACAGAAGGTGTGATATTGATGTGGAGAGAAGCATTCAGGTCCTCCAGGTGTGAGGCTATTGATTTGCTTCCCCTTCTGGTTCAATTAGGATGTCTCTTGCACTCAATGATTCAATTGATCCAACAGCTAGCCATTTGCCCTGGTGCCCTGCCCCCACATGCCCTTCCACCATGTGATGGTGGCTGCAGACTAGGTTTCCCAGTGGCTGATTTGTGCATCCCAGAATCATATGCAGGAAGAGAGGAGGGTGGAGACTGTTAAGCTGACAGGACGCAGATTGGAGTGGGTGGGTTGGGGAAATTACTCAGACAGAAATGGTGCCTAGAGAGTAGAAAATGGAAATAGTGGAGATGTGTGTCCTCCTGGGGAAAGATGAGTAAAGTAGGACCTGGACAATGTTAGAGACAAATAAGGTAGAAAGAGGAAGACTAAAAACCATCTGAGCATGTTTTAGGCTCAATATTTTTTAAATCAATTCAATTAAATATTTTTTGAGTGTCAAGACTGTAACAAGAATACAGAGATGAGTTACAATGAGAAGATAAGCTGCCCTCAAAGAGCTCACAGTCAATATAAATAGAATGAATTAATGAAACAGGCATTGAAGTAACCCAAATGTGGGCAGGATTATCTACTTTAGAGGACCAAAGAGGTGACATAGGTAGATTTTTTTTTTTTTAATAGTTATTTTCTAGGTCAATAAATGGAGTGATGGGAGAGAAGTGATCTTTTAAAGGCAAGGATGTAAAAACCATGAAGTGTCTGGGAACCACACAGAGTATGGTATGGCTAAAGAGTCAATTGGGAGATGTTGACTGTTAAGATATAATCAACATGAGGCTTGAGAAGTTTCTCTTGATATAGTAGATCATGTGAAAACACATTAACCTGTAGGAAATCAGAAGGCAGTGAAAGATGGTAAGCAACAGACGAGCAGTTAGCAGAGGTCAGGAGGACAGATTTGTCATTAGACAGCTGGCACTGGTAGTCAGGACCTGTCCCAAGCTCCTTAGCTTCTCAAAGCCTAAGTTTTCTCAATTTTATAAATAAATAATAATAAAGTCCTGAATAACAATATCTACTTCATCATTTTGTTACATGATTAAGTGAGATAATGCCTGAAAGTATTTAGTTCGGTCACAGTAACCACTAGCCCAATGTAATCAGTCAGTAAATGTTAGTAGTACTTCATTTTCATTAACATCATCATTATTTTTTCACTACCACTATGGTTACAGCGCAGAGGATGGATTTTAAAGGGGTTGAGGGCAGATAGGAAAAAACAATTAAAAATCTATTATAATATTCAAGATGTGAGATGATAAGAGCCCAAACAAAGAGCATAAGAATGGCAGTAGGAAGATGAAATGAGAAATAGTACAAGTAGAATCAACTGGACATAGTGAATATAAAGAGAAAGGAACAAAAGATGCTTTCACTTTTGGTTTTGAAGACCAAGGGAAGAACAGTATTACCAAGGTAATTCCAAATGAAGAGGAATTTTTTTTTCAATGCTTTATCTGATGTAAGCTAACATTTTACATAGCCTTTATTATGTGCCAGGTTCTGGTCTAAGTGCTTCATGTGTAATAACTCATTTATTATACACAATAACCAAATGTAGTAAGTATTATTCCCAGTACACAGAGGATGGAATCGAAACACAGACCAGTTAAGTAATTTGCCTAATATTGCACAGCTGGGAAATGGCAGCATGTCATTTTGAACATTCTGTGTCCAGAATCTCTGCTTCTTGTCTCTATATTACACTGCCTCCTGTAGAAGCTCCAGGAAATGTTCAGCTTTTGAATATATAAGCTTGGGGTGCAGCAGAAAATTGTGGCCTTAGTATATATCTATATGTATACACTATCAGCTCATCGATTGTAGCAAAATCATGGGAGTGGATAAGGGTACAGAATAGGAAGACAAAAAAATTAGCAACCAGAACTTAAGGGATGGGCAAAAGGAGTGGATCCAAAAACCAAGACTGGAAATGAAACTCTAAAAGAGGTAGAAATGAGACAGAAAGAATAAAAAAGAATGAAAGTGTTAAGGAAACTAACCTAGGGGAGCATTTTGACATGTAGCATGTTGTCAACATTACCCTACACTCCTAAGAAATATAAGGGCTGAAAATATATATACTAATTCTGGTAGCATAGTGCCTAAGGCACTTGACTGCTCACCAGAAGGCTGGCGGTTCAAACCCACCAGCCACTCCTCAGAAGGAAGGTTGGGCAGTCCTACTTCCGTAGTGATATTGCCTAGGAAACCCAAGGAGGGGTCGCTATGAGTCGGGCCGACTCGAAGGCAAACAACAACAACAACAACAACAACAACAATTCCCATGTACTTTTTATCTGCAAATCAGAGAAAGAGATGTTGAGGAAGAGAGAGACTGAAAAATTCTTTGTATTCAGAGGAAAATAATGTGGTGGATTTTCTTGTCTTTTCTTTTTGAAGAATAGTAAAGTTTTATTTCCTTTGTTTTCATAAATTTGTGGTTTAAGTATTCCATGACTATATTATTGAATTACTTAGTTAGCAAGGGGGCATGATTGTGCAGAAGACAAGGAGATGGAGAGAAAAATAATTTTGTTTACCATGTCCACCATGAACTTTGTTATAGAAGCTTTGTATTTGGTGTGGTGGTGGTGATGTACTACGTGATGGAACCCAGACTTTGGTTGGGTGGAGGTACACAACAGTGGACATTTGGGAGAAATTGCTGATGAATGGAATAAAGCACAGGGTGTTGGGCTCATCATCACATTGCCTCTGACAAGCTGGTTTGCAGAGATGATTCCATCTGAATTAAGTGCAGTATGCTTTCATTAGTTCTCTGTGAGAGACAGGTTCAAGCTACAAACTATTGACAGGTTTTTCTGTGTCTTTATTTCTCCTTCACTCTAGATTAGTGAAAGGCAGTGATAAAATAGTGTGGGTTTTTATGGATCTTGGTATTTAATGATGAGGAGTCTCTGGTAGTGTAGTGCCTAAGGCATTTGACTGCTAACCAGAAGGCTGGCAGTTCAAACCTACTAGCCACTCCACAGAAGGAAGATTGGGCAATGTACTTCTGTAGTGATACCACCTTGGAAACAGAGTGGTTGCTATGACTCAAATTCGACAGCAGTGAGTTTGGTTTTGGTTTGGTAATCAGATCATAGAACACTGTAGAGTACCCACTGTCTCCAATGACCCATAAAATAACATAATCCTAGAGGTCTGGTAGCATAGTGGCTAAAAGCACTTGACTGCTAACCAGAAGGCTGGCAGTTCAAACCCACCAGCCACTCCTCAGAAGGAAGATGGGGCAGTCTACTCCCATAGTGATATTGCCTCAGAAACCCAAGGAGGGGTTGCTATGAGTTGGGTCCAATTCGACGGCACATAACAACAACAAGTCCAGGAGAGGTTTACATATAGGAAGGAAACTTTCTTTGTTGGTTACCAGGGATGGGAGTGGGGGAGGGAAAATTGGCTTGATAGGTAAGAGACAAGTATTGTATGGGTGAAGGGAAAGGAAATATACCAAAAGCAAGTGACCAAGACAATAACGCTAAGGAAAAGGATGACACAGAGAGGTGCACAAGAGGTACAGACAACAAAGATAAACACTTTTACCTATGCAATACTGCATTATCAGTAATAACAAACATTAATCTACAGGTGGATACATAAGTAGACAGGATAAATGATCAGGTATGTCTAGGCATATATAAGTTTGGCAAATGATATTTCTACATACATATTTGTATGTGCTATAACAATGTCTCTCTCTCTCTCTCTCTCTCTCTCTCT
>NW_006922317.1:957195-958076 GCF_000298275.1 Orycteropus afer afer | reverse complement strand
GCAGTCAAGTGCCTTAGCCACTATGCTACCAGAGCTCCCAAACTATAAGAACAAAAATGTTTGTTTAAAAGAATGGAGTAACACACACCAAAATATGGTTGTTGTGATTATAATTATACAAAACATAATAACCCTGAAGGAATGAAGCCTATTAAAGATAAAGAATCTCATAAATAATAATACAAGTTTCCCTTTTTTCCAGGGATATATAACAATTTGGAAATATTTCACCTAATAACATAATCTCAAATAAATAAAGCAAAAATTTACAGATTTCTAAAGTGTCCTTTTACCAACCATCTGTCAGTTTGTCATACTGTGGTGGCTTGTGAGGCTGGAGGCTATGCCACTGGTGTTTCAAATACCAACAGGGTCACCCATGGTGGACAGGACTCAGTAGAGCTTTCAGATTAACACAGACAGGGAAGAAGCACTGGGCCACCCACTCTGACAATGATGGCCACGGAAAACCTTTGAAATAGCAGAGAAACACTGTCTGATATATTACTAGAAAGCTTTATGACTAGTCCTGCAACACTATCTGATAATAGTGCTGGAAGATGAGCCTCTCAGCTTGTAAGACACTCAAAAATAAAAGCTACCTTCTCAAAGGAGAGTTGAATTTAATGATGGGAATGGAGTAAAGCTATCAGGACCTTCATTTGTTGATCTAGCAGGACTCAAAAAGAGAAAAAAAAAAAACACCTGCAAACATCCATTGATAATTGGATGAGGAATGTACGATGTATGAATCTAGGAAAATTAGAAGTTGTCAAAAATGAAATGGACCTAAAGAAGTGAGAGCCATAACAAGAACAGATATATGCACGCCGATGTTCATCGCAGCACTATTTACAATAGCCAAAACTTGGAAACAACCT
>NW_006922317.1:950363-957095 GCF_000298275.1 Orycteropus afer afer | reverse complement strand
CCATAGCCAAACACCTTGAGGGAACGAGTCACTGGGTCCATGGGCTGGGGACCATGGTTGCAGGGGATATCAAGCTCAATTGGGATAACATACTATACAAAAACATTGTTCTACATTCTACTTTAGTGAGTAGTGATTGGAGTCTTAAAAGCTTGTAAGAGACCATCTAAGATGCAATAATTGGTCTCTCCTCATCTGGAGCAAAGAAGAATGAAGAAAATGAAAGACACATGGAAGCAATTAGTCCAAAGGACAAGTGGACCATGTGAACCTCAAACTGCGTGATCCTAAGACCAGAAGAACTAGATAGTGCCCAGCTACCACTGTCAACCACCCAGAAAGGGATCAAAATAGGAGAAGAGTGTGAGGAAAATGTGGAACACAGAAAAGACCAGGCTTGCTGGTCTAAAATAGAGACTGGTGAAACCCCTAAGACTATGGCCCCTAGTCACCCTTCAGGCCCAAAATTGAACTCATTTCTGTGGCTTCTAGCCAAACAACAGACAGGTGTAAAAGGTGAACCTTTATATGAGATTGGTGCATGCCTTCGAAAAATCAGTTGTGGGAGATCAGAAGGTCAGAATTTGCACAGGCAGATAGTTCAGAGGGCAGAAATGCATAGGAAAGAAGGACACAGGGAAAAGATAGCCACAGGCAGGAAGTGGGAAGAGAGCTATTACATAATGGTGGTTGCAATCAGGGTTGTGAAACAAAATGTGTATGAATTGCTGTCTGGAAAAAGAATTTGCCCTGTAGACTTTCACCCAAAGCACAATTAAAAAAAAAAAAAAAAAAAGTTAACCCCTGACATCACCTGTCCTATCCTTTATCTTTGTTGGTTATGATTTGTTGGAAATACAGGTCCACCCCCTAAGTTAACCTTGTAGTAGGGACTTAGGAGGGAAAAGATGATGAATACTATTTAATCTGCCATATTTTCCCTCAACTTCTTACCAATAAACTTTGTTTACAGGCTTTTGGAGACAAAACTCCATTGTCATTAAGTCCAATTCATAGCGACCCTTTAGGACAGAGTAGAACTGCCCAATAGGATTTTCAAAGCTGTAAATCTTTACAGAAGCAGACTTCCACATCTTTCTCCTAAGAGAGACTGGTGGGTTCCAAAAGACAACCTTTCAGTTAACAGCCATGCATTTAACCACTGTACCACTAGGGCTTCTTTGGAAGTCCTGACAGGGTTATACATTCTTATAAGTTCTGCATAGTTTTCTCTTTTTGGGATATACTTGTCACATGAATCTAGCTATATATGTTGGCTGATCAGGGCTATCTTTCCAAAGGAGTATTTACATGCCTACTGAAGAGTTAGCAGTTTCCATCAGCTCTGGGAACTACCCTTCCTCATTGTACCTGAGGAAATCTGAGACTAAGGAGGCTTCCATACACATATCTTACCCAAAGGTGCATGCTTATGAACTTACTTTTTGCTGATCCGTTTAAGGAGAAATAAACAGGTGTATCCTCCACTGCCTTTGAATTCTCCATCACTAGAGACCCAGTAGTTTGACTTCTATCAGTGCTGAAGTAATCACTTAAATGAACATAATAGCTAGAGTAACTAGAATGCATAGGTCTTATTGAAGTAGAATTAATGGAAAAAACATACTAGAGGTTTAATAAGAATGTAATAAGTCTCAAGGAGATATCATCAGAGAATATAAAGAGGTTTCTGGTGGAAAAAAAAAATCACAATTTCCAAATTTAAACGTTTAAAAGATGAACTAAAAAAGGAAACAGTTCCTAATGAACATATTAAATTTGCTATCTGAAAGACAAATGGAAGGAGTAGCCCACAGTATAGAGCAAAAATACAAGAATGGAAACCATAACTGGAAATAGAAAAAGGCATGGAAGATACAGACAAATGGGAACTTAAAAAAAAAAAAAAAGAAGAAGAAGAAGAAGAATATTTAGAAGACAAACACTGACTTAAAAATAGAATAAAGCTTCTCTGTAGAGAACAAAAGTTTGCTTTTTCTGATTGAAAGAATACAACAAAAACTAAGACGTATTAATGACAACGACATATAAATCAGACTTATGAAAGTGAATCTTCTGAAGTCCAAGAACAAAAAGAAAGTTTAATGAATTTTCCAAAGAGAAATAAAAGAATGTTCTATAAAGAGGAGACTCAGACAAGCATCTGACTTCTTATTTACAATACTGGAAATTAGAAAGAAAGATCATTCATAACATTTTGAGAGAAATAATGACATCATGTCATTTAAACATGGGGACAAATGTTATTTTCAGATATATTAGGACCTCCACTTTTGAGGGCACACTCTTACTTATATTGCTTGAGAAAGTATTACAACCTAACCAAAACTTAATAATAGCCTAGATCTCAGGAAAAGATAAAAGACTATAATGAACAGCAGTGAACAATGTTCTTTCAAGATGTATAGTTAAATCTAAAAGGATGATGATAATGTGCCTGTGAACAGTAATATAAGAGTTGTAAAATAATCCTCTAAGCAAAAGAGACAAACTGTATATTTCTGCACGGAATAATGACTTTAAGAACTTAGTATTATTTATTGAATGAATAGTTATGTTAGGGCTTACATTTTAAATGAGTCTTAGCAAAACTGGTGTGAATACAATGAAAAGCTCTTATCTTTATTGGGGTTTGCCTTAGTAATCTAGTGCTGCTATAACAAATACCACAAGTAGATGGCTTTAACAAATAAATTTATTCTCTCACAGTTTAAGCAGCTAGAATTTCAAATTCAGGATGCTGGCTCTAGTGGAAGGTTTCTCTCTGTTGGCTCTCAGGAAAGGTCCCATCTCCTTTCAGTATGTGTGGGCCTGATGTTCCTTGGAGATCACCAAATGTCTTGGCATAACAGATTTAGGATAAGAAATGACTCAAGATACAGTTCTTTGGTCAGTACATCTTATCAGCCATGCCCATAGGCAGGCCTCTCTCTCTTTCAGCCCTCAGCTCCTTGACATCTCAGGATGACCCAGAATTAGGCAAGTGTTACAAAGCTCTTCAACTTTACATATAAGTGCCTAAAGACAACCTATTCTCCCTGCAAGCCTCATGCCCAAAAGTGCTCAGCATTCTCACTCTGGTGCTGACACACCCATCACACCATCTGCCAGTCTCCTAGTTCTGCTGCTGTCAGCTCCCTGCCACTGAGTCTCACGGTCTTGAACTATCTGTGGTATTACAGGTCTGTGTCTCCTGGGTCTAGAAGGTTCTTAGCACAGGAACCCTGGTACAAAATATGAGCTTTGCTACCAGCTCTTCTTTCTTGATGGTGGTGAAGTCCACTATCTCTGCTTGCTTCTCCCTCCTTTTAGTTAAAAGATAAAAGATGAACTTCAGTAAAGGTGTGACTTAAGTAAGGATAAAGGTATGACTCAAGATACATCCCACCGTAATCCTGCCTATAGAGGTTAGGATTTACAGCACATAAAAAAATGGAGGATAATTATATCAGATCACAAAATGGAGGGCAACCACAAAATACTGGAAATCATGGCCTAGCCAAATTGGTACATATTGTTGGGGGATATAATTCAATCTATAACAGGATTGATGATGTGAAGAGAAGATTAATAAAAATATTAGGGTGGGAACATTAGTATTACTTAGGGTTAATTTATCATTAGCAATCTGTGACTTTTATGACTTAAAATCAGGAAGCTAACCACTAACTGAGAAAGACACATATTCATACGAGAGAGAAATTTCTTAATTTCCAGGGTTATATGTTTTCAATACAGTAAAATTAAGGAACAGAATAAGAGGAAAGAATAAAATAAAATTATGAACAAAAAGTAAAATGGGAAAATGAGATATTAAGTGAAGTATATATTAAGTATATTTTCACAATGAAAGTGAAGGGGTGTTTTTTGCTATTAAAAGCAAGAACCTATGTAATGTCAGCAAAGCAGCAGAATAGGCAAGTTCCTGTCCCCACACAGAAGCATCACAAAAAAAAAAAAAGCAGAAGCTGAACCAAGTCATCAGAATTCCTAAAAACAGTTAAAAGTCTAAATCAAGCAACAACAACAAAATGCTGAATCAATGTTTTAACCTGTTTGGGTACTACCTGAAGGACCAATGCAAGGTGAATTGCCTTTGTTTTACCTAACTTGGAACTCACTCAGGCTGGAAAAACAGTGCTCACTACTAGAAAATATTGTCAGATAGGTGAAAACCCTACAGACACTTGAAGTGAAATATTATGGTTGGGACATATAAAAGGCAGTGAGGTCTGAGAGGAAAGCTACAAAGAGTATCTTTGGGAAATTAGGGCATTCACAAGCACCCATGTATGCAGGGGAATTTAGAAAGCAGCATGTATGTGTAGGCAAGACACATTTCAGAAAACACTGAAAAGCTCTAAACTTTCACCTTAGATATCCCTAGGTTCAGTGGAAGCTTGACCAGGTGTTAAAGAAGGGCACTAACAAAGGGCCAATCTGCAAACAGTGGGAAAAGTGGGATTGTGCTTGTTGTTTTTTACTTTTGCTCCTCACATTCAAGGAAATTTCTGCAAAAACACTGAGTGAACACATGCTAATGAACACAGACTTCAGTGACCACACACAGCAAGGAATACAGTTTTTGTAAAAACTACTTGGGAAATGCCACTAAACAAGTAGACTATATAACTTTCAACAATCAAAGAAATTAAATCCTAAGGAAGGAAGAGAATCTGATTTCCAGACTTACCACATTATTATATGCAAATGTTTGATTTTTCTTTTTTAAATTGTTCCGTTCCCTTCGCTCCCACCCCTGGTAACCAATGAAGAAAATTTCCTTCCATATATAACACTTTCCTTGACTTTTTACAATAATGAACTAATACTAATACAATATTTGTCCTTCTGTGATTGACTTATTTCACTCAACATAATGTCCTCCAAGTTCATCCATGTTATGCAAAGTTTTATAGATTCTACATTATTCTTTAGTGTTGCATAGCATTCCATTGTGTGTATATACCATAGTTTGCTTATCCATTCTTCTGTTGATGGGCACCTAGCTTGTTTCCATCTTTTTGCTTTTGTAAATAGTGCTGCGATGAACATGGGTATGAATATATATGTTCTTGTCCTGGCTTTCACTTCTCTAGGACATATACCTAGTAATGGGATTGCTGGGTCAAGTGGTATTTCTAATTCCAACTTTTTAAGGAATTGCTATGCTGCTTTCCACAGTGGTTGTATCATTTTGCAGTCCCAACAGCAGTATACAAGAGTCCTAATCTCTCTACATCCTCGCCAGCATTTGTTATTTTCTGTCTTGTTAAACTTTGCTGTTAGTGCTGGGGTGAGATGGTTTCTCATTGTTGTTTTGATTTGCATCTCTCTAATAATGTCTGATTTTAAAAATATATACATATATAGCAAAGAATACAAAATATAGGAAAGATGTTTCTTTCAAAGAAACAAAATGAATTGACAGAAACTGTCTCTTAGGGCAATCTACTGAAATAGAAAAATGGGTAACAAACTTCTCATTTTATAAAAGTAGATATCCAAATAGATTTTAAGCATATAAAAAACATGTTAAACCTTGTTAAAAAAAAAAAAAAAAAACTCAGTGCCATCAAATCAATTCAGACTCCAGCAACCCCCACTGGTTTCCAAGGTGGTAAATCTTTACCAAAGTAGATTGCCCCATCCTCCTGCAGAGTGACTGGTGGGTTTGAACAACTAACCTTCTGGTTAGCAGTCAAATGCTTTCATTAGCAAATTAATACACAATTAGACATCAATACTCATCCACTGTTGTTGTTGTTGTTGTTATGTGCTGTCGAGTCGGACCCTATTCATAGTGACCACTCCTTGGGTTTCCAAGGCAGTATCACTACAGAAGTAGATTGCCTGATATTCCTTCTGAGGAGCGGGTGGTGGGCTTGAACCGCCAGGCTTCTGGTTAGCAGTCAAGTACCTTAGGCACTACGCTACCAGAGCTCCCACTCATCCACTAGAATGGCTAAAAATAAAAGGTCTAACAAAACCAAGCATCAGTGAGGAGAGTGAGCAACTAGAATTCATATACATCTAAACCCACAGCCATCGACTCCTCCTTTGGGTTTCTGAGGCAGTATCGCTATGGAAATAGATTGCCCAACTTTCCTTCCGAAGAGTGACTGGTGGGTTTGAACTGCCAGCCTTCTGGTTAGCAGTCAAATGCCTTAGGCACTACACCACCAGAGCTCCTATTACTTTCAGTAGATGGCAAAAGTGCTTTGGAAACTTATTTGGGAATATCCACTAAAATTGAACCTATGTCTATCTTGTGACCCAGCAATTTCATTCCTAGATATGCTTCTACCAAATATGTACATATGTATACCAAAACTGAAATCAACCCAAATGTCAATAAACAATTTAGAAAACCAAACTCACTCCCATCCAGTTGGTTTTGACTCAGAGACCCCTCCTTTGGTTTCCGAGACAGTATCTCTAAGGAAGGAGATGGACCAATCTTCCTTCCAAGGAGTGACTGGTGGGTTTGAAACCCCAGCCTTCTGGTTAGCAGTCAGATGCCTTAGGCACTATGCCACCAGAGTGCCCCAATAAACAATAGAATGAATAAATAAATTGTGATACTACTGCACTGATAATGAATAAACCATGGATAAATGCAACAATGTGAAACAAAACTTTGTTATTTGTTGTTATTTGCCGTCGAGTCGGCCCCGACTCATAGCGACCCCTCCTTGGGTTTCCGAGGCA
>NW_006922317.1:931439-948251 GCF_000298275.1 Orycteropus afer afer | reverse complement strand
CAGACCACATTCCCTAAGGCAGCTACTCAGCTGCTCCCAGTAGATTCCACCATGGAGTTGATTACTAGTCTCATCATGGGGAATACTACATCCAGCTGCACAGCCACTCAACCAGGCCCAGCCAAGTTGACACACAAACATAACCACCAGACATTTGAACAGAATAAGGGGATATTTCATGGTTTAAAATCAGGAAGGCTGTGCATCAGGGTTGGATCCTTTCACCATATTTATGCAATCTATGTACTGAGCAAATTATCCAAGAACCTGGCCTATGTGAAGAAGAATGCAATATCAGGAGTGGAGGAAGAATTATTAATAAGCTGCAATATGCAGATGACACAACCTTAGCCGATGAAAGTGAAGATGACTTGAAGCACCACTTACTGATGAAGATCAAAGACTACAGTCTTCTATAAAGATGACACCTCAACATAAATAAAACTAAAATCATCACACCTGGATCAATAGACAATATCATGATAAATGGAACAAAGAATGAAGTTGTCAGGGATTTCATTTTACTTGGATCCCCAGTCAATGCCATGGAAGCAGCAGTCAAGAAATCAGACATTGTATGGCACTGGGTGAATCTGCTCCAAAAGACTTCTTTAAAGAATTGAGAAGCAAAAATGTCACTTTGAAGACTAAGGTGTGCCTAACCTACACTATAGTATTTTCAATCACCTCATATGCAAGTGAAAGCTGGGCAATGAATAAAGAAGGCCAAAGAAGAGTTGTTGCCTTTGAATTATGGTATTAGTGAAGAATACTGGAAATACCATGGACTGCCGGAAGAACAAACAAATCTGTCCTGCAAGAGAAGCAGCCAGTATGCTCCTTGGAAGCAAGAATGGCCAAACTTCATCCCACCTACTTTGGTCATGTTGTCAGAAGGGCCCATTCCCTGGAGGAAGATATCATGCTCGGTGAAGTAGAAGGTCAGTGACAAAGGAAAGACCATCAACAAGATGGATTGACACAGTGGCATCAGTGGGCTCAAGCATAGCAAGAACTGTGAGGATGGTGCATGACTGGGCAGTTTTGTTCTGTTGTACATAGGGTTGCTATGAGTCTGAGCCAACTTGACAACACTTAATAAGAACAATAACAACAAAGTGTAATTGACAATTCCATGATATAGGAATATTTTTTTATTATTATTATTATTATTAAGAGCTCTGGTAGCATAGTGCCTAAGACACTTGACTGCTAACCAGAAGGCTGGCAGTTCAAACCCACCAGCCACTCCTTGGAAGGAAGATGGGGCAATCTACTTCGATAGTGATACTGCCTCAGCAACCCAAGGAGGTGTCACTATGAGTCGGGGTCGACTTGAGAGCACATAACAACAACAACAACATTATTATTATTAGTCCACAAAGCAATGTTCTACATCTTACTTGGGTGAGTAGAAATTGGAGTCTTAAAAGCTTGCAAGTGGTCATCGAAGGAGCAACCATCAGACTCTCCTTGTCTGGAGCAAAGGAGAGTGAAGAAAATCAAAGACTCAAGGAAACAATGAGTCAGTGTGGACCATATGAAGCACAGACTCCACTTCCTGAAGACAAGAAGAACTAGATGATGCCTGGCTACATTACTGACTACTCTGATCAAGATCACAATAGAAAGTCCTAGACAGAGAAGGAGAAAAAAAAATGTGGAACAAAATTCAAAAGCATAAGAAGATCAGACTTACTAATCTGATGGAGACTAGTGGAATGCCCAAGACTGTGGCCCTTGGAAACCCTTCAAGTCTGGAACCTGGAACTGAACCCAGTCCCGCTGAACAGCATTCAGCCAAACAATAGACAGGCCTGTAAAGTGAATAATAACACCAAGGAGGAAGGTGGTTGGCAATACAATCAACCTTACCAAACCAAAAGGGCAACATTTGCCCCAAAACAAAGCTCAGAAGGCAAGATGGGGCAGGAAGGAAGGATGAATGGAAACAGAGAACCCAGGGAGGAAGGCAGAAGAGTACTGTTACACCGAGGGTTTTGCAAGCAATGTCACGAAACAAAATGTGTATAAATTGTTGAATGGGAACTACTATGCTCTGTAAATTTTCACCCAAACTATAATAATTTAAAAAAAAAAAAAAAACTCAACTCCTATAAATACTTTTAGAAAAGCAGAGAAAAGAAATAAGGTTAAAAGAAGTAAGGTTAAGGATGTTTGGAACATCTTCCACACATTTAACCTAATAGACATACGTTTCACTCTAAAATTAAAAAAAAAAAAAAAAATGGAGCATAAAGTATTCATTCATTTGCACATAGAACTTTTCAAAACTTGACATTTCCTCAACCATAATGTCCATCTCTAAAACATCAAAGAATTGGTATCATGTGTGTTCTTTGATCATAATAGAATTAATTTAAATATAAAGAGTAAAAACGATTAAAAAATAATCTCATTCACAAGGAAATTAAAAAAAAAACTTTTCTAAGCCAATACTATACAACTAATTTAAGTCTTCTAAGATCATGGAAAACAGTGCTTCACTTATTAATTTTTCCTAAATGATGGTATGGGAGCTCTGGTAGCATAGTGCCTAAGGCACTTGACTGCTAACCAGAAGGCTGGCGGTTCAAACCTACCAGCCACTCCTCAGAAGGAAGGTTGGGCAATCCTACTATCCATAGTGATACTGCCTCGGAAACCCAAGGAGGGGTCGCTATGAGTCAGGGCTGACTCGGCGGCAAATAACAACAACAACAAATGATGGTATGTTTAACAGATCCTGAGAATTTACAGCATCATGACAAATTGTGTTTATTTCATAAATACTAGGTTAATTTATCATTAGAAAATAATTCTGATATAATTCATCTTTAGCAGGCAAAATGGTCCCCCAAAGATGTTCCTCCCCTAATACCTGGATATATGTTACACTACATGGCAAAAGGTACTTTGCAGATATAATTAAGGCTATTGTCTTAGGCTTAGTATCTAGAGAAGCAAAGCCAATGACACTTATATATATACAAATTAAAGAGAGAAATTTATCTCAAGGCAATGACTCATGCAGTTGAGGCTGGCAAGTCCCAAGTCTAAGGGTCAAACATCAAGCTGGAGGCTTCTCATAACTCACAATGCTGCATGGACCGAGAAACCCAAGATCAGCAAGCAATCTAGCGGGCTTCTGGCTTCAGGGGTTGACAAATACAAGATAAGCAGGTAAAATGGCAGATTGTTGGCTCACAGGCCACAAAGGCAACAATCCCAAGATCAGTAGGTGGTATGAATATAGCAGACCACTGGTTCAAGTCCAGGAACTGGAGATGATGAAGATCCAGATGCATGATCCAGATCCAACAGAAAGCCAGAGAACTTTCCCAGCATGTCCATATATATATTGGAAGCAGGCCATACCCCTGAGGAAACTTCTCTTAACTGACTGGCTGTTCATAACACATCTCATCATGGAGGTGATTACATTATACCAGATCTCATCAAGGAGAATGAACATATCACAACTGCCAAACCACTGAGAGTCATGGTCCAGTCAAGCTGACACACCAGCTCAATCATCACAGCTATTAACCTTAAATTAGGAAGATTATGCTGGGCTATTGAAGTGGGTTCAATCTAATCACAAGGGCCCCTCAAAGCAGAAAAGTTTTTCTATCAGGAATCAGAGCAGCAAGAAGGAAAGTAGGACAGATTCGAAGCATGAGAGGGGCTTGACCTGCTGTTTTGCAGGAGGGCCACTTATAAAGACTGAGAACAAAAGTGGGAAGCATTTACAAACAAAGTCTGTGTCCTGGCTGACAATCTGCAAGGAACTGAATTCAGGCAATAACCTGAATGAGCTTGGAAGTGGATTTATCCCCAGACACTCCAGAAAAGAGCCAGCCCCAATGACATCTTGATTTCGGTCTTCTGAGACACTACTGGTCAATTGTGGAATTAGAACTTCTTACCTACAGAACTGTGAACTAATAAATGAGTGTTGCTTTAAGCTGCTAAATATGTGATTAATTGTTATAGCAGCAATAGAAAACTAGTACATAATTGAATGCAGTGTAGAAAAAAGTATTTCACAAAGAAAAAACGGATAGTTTGAGCACTTAATAGGAAAGGAGCCCTGGTAGCACAATGGATAAAGCACTCAACTGCTTACCAAAAGGTTGGTGGTTCGAACCCACCAGTGGCTCCACAGAAGAAATATGTGACAGTCTGCTTCCATAAAGATTATGGAAGCCTTATGGGGCCAGTTCTATTCTGTCCTACATGGTTGCTTTGAGTTGGAATCAACTCAACAGCAGTGAGTTTGGTTTAGGCTACAGGAAGGTATACTATGAAAAAGTCAAAAGACAAGCCATACATACTCTTGCAGAAAAACATTTATAACAGACATGATAATATATTCGAAATATACTAAAAATAATTTGAAAAAAGAAGTCAACATTCAACAGAAAAATGAGTAAATACCACCAAGAAACACAAATGCTGCACTGCAAATAGCTACTAAATATGTAAACAGAAGTTCTAGGAAATTCAAATTAAAAGAAGAGAAATGAACCATTTTTTCCCCATGAGACTTGCAAATATTAGAAGGGTCAGTTACATCCATGGCTGACAAGAGTGTGGGAAAATAGAGTTCTCTGTAACTATTGGTGACAGGGTAAATTGTTGCTGCCCCTATGAAAGGTAAGCTAACAGAAATATATATATCAAATCTACTTGACAGCAACAGGTTTAACGGGTGTTGACCTTTGTCTAATAACCCCAGACAAAGAAAGAACATATACGTGACATGACAAGTGTGACAGTAACAAAAGAGGTTATAACCCTGTTGTACAATGATGGTAATAAGAGATGAGTACCCAGTATGTGGTGGGCTCCAACAGTATCTGTGTGATTTAGTGAGAAAACTGGAGATTAGAACAATGACCACTGAGACCCAGAGTATATGAAAGATTTTCAAAATAACCATGAAAAAAAGCAACTTAGAGTTTTAAATGCCTCTATTTGTAGGACATTTCTCACAGTGTACTCTATCTCTTTAATTTCTAATGAAAGAATAAATTTTTTTATTGAATATCTTCTACTAAAATATCTCAAGCCATGAGGCAAAGTGATAAATAGTTTGCCTCAATTCTCTATCAGATTTAGAGGCCAGTGGGGCTTCCCTCGCTCAAACTTACTGATTGTCTAATTGAAA
Organism: Orycteropus afer afer; assembly: GCF_000298275.1. Classification (NCBI taxonomy): domain Eukaryota; kingdom Metazoa; phylum Chordata; class Mammalia; order Tubulidentata; family Orycteropodidae; genus Orycteropus; species Orycteropus afer. The sequence goes on along the minus strand of NW_006922317.1, from coordinate 943,078 downwards.
GAGTCAAAAAGATAGATCCCCCAGAAGTTTTTCATATGCTAAGTCTTGAGGGAAGTTTTAGTTTTAAGCAGTGTCTTAGGATATGCTGGAGAAATGAAACCAGTGAGATATATATGTCATATATATATATATGTTGTTGGTTGCTATGAAGTTGATTACTCATGATGACCCCATGTAGTATAAATAGTAAAACTTCTCCATGGTTTTTTCTTTTTTTTTTTTTCTTATCATTTACACATTTATTCACTTAATGTTCATTCACTCATTTATGCCAGCCCCATGATAGGAGTTGAGAATATGGACATAACCAAGACATGGTCCTTGCCTTCCAATTGTTCACAGTGTACTGGAGGAGGCAGACACAGAGCAATTGTTCTACACGTGTGGTAAGAAGTCAGCAACACATAGAGTTTGCAACTTTTCGGAAGTAGCTCACCAGGCCTTACATCAGAGGCATCTGTGGCTTTGAACTGCCAACATTTCTGTTAGTACTTTACCATGTGTGCTACAGGGACATCTATATTTCCTTCTAGAGATTTCCTTATTACAGAGGAGAGAAATGAAACTCAAAGAAGTTAAATGCTTGTCCCAAGCTCATTTAGCTGGTCTATGACAGGATCTAAACATCAACCCAAAGCCTTTGATGTTAAAATTCATGCTCATTCAAGAGAACTTAGGAGCACCAGAAGGAGGAGATAGGCCCATTCATAGATACAATTGTTTGCCATGGCTGATTTCATTATTTCCTCTTCAATGAATCAGGGCCAGGCAACTGTTAGTGACAGAGACTAACGATTCTATCTGATTTATGAGCATATTGTTGGTATAGTCACTGAGTACTTAATAAGCCTAAGTTGGTAATGATGACAGCAGCAACAAAGTGATCAGCTATGCATAATACATTTGGGAAAAGCTTAGAAGGAGGCCACCAATCTCATGACCTATGTTGTTGTTAGGTGCTGTTGAGTCATTTCTGACTCATAACACCCATATGTACAACAGAATAAAACACTACCCAGTCCTGTGCTATCCTCTCAATTGTTGTGTTTGAGTCCACTCTTGCAGCCACTGTATCAATCCAATCCTTGAGGATCTTCCTTTTTTTTAAAGCATGATATCATCCAGGGACTGATCCCTCCTGATAACATGTCCAAAGTATGTGAGACCATCCTCCCTTCTAAGGAGCATTCTGGTTGTACTTCTAGGACAGATTTGTTTGTTCTGCTGACAGTCCATGGTATACGCAATGTTTTTTGCCAACTCCATAATTCAAATGCATCAATTCTTCTTCAGTCTTCCCTATTTGTTGTCCAGCTTTTGCATGCAAATGAGGTGATTGAAAATACCATGGCTTTGGTCAGGTGACGTTAGTCCTCACACTAACATCTTTGCTTTTTAACACTTTAATGAGGTCTTTTGCAGCAAATTTGCCTAATACACTATGCCATTTGATTTCTTGACTGCTGCTTCAATGGATTTTGATTGTGGATCCAAGTAAAATGAAATCCTTGACAACTTCAATCTTTTCTCTGTTCATCATGATGTTGCTGATTGGTCTGGTTAATGAGGATCTGTATTTTCTTTACATTGAATATGGGAAAGTATAATCCATATGAAGGCTATCATCTAATCTTCAACAGTAAGTTCTTTAAGTCCTCCTCACTTTCAGCAAGCAAAGTTGTGTCATCTGCATATTGTAGATTCTTAATGAGTCTTCCTCCAATACTGATGCCATGTTCTTCTTCACATAGTCTAGCTTCTCAGATTATTTGTTCAGTATACACTTTGAATAAATATGGTAAAAGGATACAACCCTGACACACACCTTTTCTGATTTTAAATCATTCCATATCCCTTTGTTCTGTTCAAACAACTACCTCTTGGTCCATGTACAGGTTCCTCATGAGCACAATTAAATATGCTAGAATTCTCATTCTTCGCAATGTTATCCATAATTTATGATCCACACAATCAAATGCCTTTGCAGAGTCAATAAAACACAGGTAAACATCTTTCTGGTATTCTTTGCTTTCAGCCAGGATCCATCTGACATCAACAATGTTATCCCTCGTTCCACATCCTCTTCTGAATCCAGCTTGAATTTCTGGCAGTTCTCTGTTGATGTGCTGCTGCAACTGTTTTTGAATTACTTTCAGCAAACTTTTCCTTGCATGTGATATTAATGATATTGTTTGATAATTTCTTCTTTCCATTGGATCACCTTTCTTTGGAATGGGTACAAATATGAATCTCTTCCAGTCGGTTGGCCAGGTAGTTGTCTTCTAAATTTCTTGGTATAAATGACTGAGCACTTCTAACACTTCCATTTAGACAAGGGAAACCTATTAGCTGACTAAACAATTAACTATGTTTGACCTCTGAAGAATCAGAGTAAAACAAATCAAGTAAAAATCTCAAATAGATTAGTCCAAGCTGCAACTGAAAAATGAGATAGAGTTAATGTGAAGTAAAATGTCAAACTCACATAGCTTAAAGGAAACAGAATTTTAGGTAAATGGTGTGCACTAAAAAGTTCAAGCTGTAATTGAAATCACGGTTGTTACTTAAAATATGATGAAACCATTTGAAGTTCATCAAAGGTTAATTGATTTCACTTGAAGATTCATTGAAATCTAATGGGAGCATTAGGCCATGAGTGAATACCATGAATCCAAACAAGGAGAATTTGTTTTAGAGAGAAGTCTCTGGAACTGAAGTAAAAGTTGCAGAAAGTAAGAGATATTTGTGGATGGCCCCACTGAAATAGATCAGGCATGTTTTCATGAAATGAAGAGTTGAAAGTAAGACGTTATGAGGCTAAGTGATTACAAGTTTAAGCAATACTTGGAGAAGCAATGCCCACTTATTTACAGAATAAACTATTTTCTCCAGTGAGAATGTAAAAAATAAAACAAAACAAGAATTCAAAGTAGTTTTGAGAGAAAAAAAAATGTTCCAATTTTTGGGAAAAGTACTAATTGAAGTTGTCAAAGAAGGAAGAAAAAGATACTGAGCCTTGGCCATGCTCTATGGTGACCTTTCACTGTGATAAAAAAGGGAAGCACTTATCGAGTGCCAACATCCTCATCACTGCCTAAATATTAAGTCTATTTTAGCTGAAATTGATGTAATTATACTAGTGTCCTTTCAGTTAAGGTTTAACTGACATCTAGTTTTCCATTAATTTATGTTCAACCTATGAATCAGAATAGACTCAAAGCAATGGGTTTTGGGTATGTTCAATCTTAACAATTTAAGTATTTTAACAGTATCTCTATAAAGAGCACATTATTACATTTTATAAAACTGTCTGATAATCTTTGGCCTTATAACTAAAGAATGAAGTCCATTTACATTTGTTATAATTACTGGATTTAAATAAAAAAACCTATTGCTATGAAGTCAATTCTGACTCACAACAACCTCATATGACAGAGTGGAACTGCCCCATACGGTTTTCAAGGCTGTAATCATCATCCTTCTTTCAACTTTTTATTGTGTTTTGGGTGAAAGTTTACAAAGCAAATTGGTTTTCCATTCAATAATTCATACACATTTTGATTTGTGACATTGATTGCAATCCCCACAGTGCAACAGCACTCTTCCCACTTCCTTGTTGTGTTTACATTTCCCTTCATCCTTCTTTCCCATCCCTTCCTGCCTTCTTAGCTTTATTCCTGGGCAAATGGTGCCCTTTTAATTTTGAACGCTTGATTGTTCTAATGAGTATATATCCCCCTGGTTGGTTGTTCTAGGGACTGTGCACCTCCCTGGTGTTATTATTTACCTTACACGTCTGTCTGCTCTTTGGCTGAAAGTTGATTCATGGAGATGGTTTGAAGTTAAAGAGTGGCTAAGGGTCATAGTCTCAGGGGTTCCACCAGTTAGCATGTCTTTTCATTATTATTATTATTTTGAATTTTGTTTTACATCTTTCTCCCACTCTATCCAGGACTTTCTATTGTGACTCCTTTCAGAGTGTTCAGCAGTGGTAGCCAGGCACTATCTAGTTCTGGTCTCAGGGTCATGGATGTTGGGGTTAGTGTCATCCATGAGTCCTTTGGACTAATTATTTCCACGTGTCTTTGGTGTTTTTCACTCTTCTTTGCTCTAGTTAGGGAGAGACCAATAGTTGTTTCATAGATGACTGTTCACATACTTTTAAGACCCCAGTCACTACTCATCAATGTAGGATACAGAACATTGTCTTTGTAGACTACGTTATGCTAATTGAACTTGATATCCCTTGAGACTTTGGTCCTGAGTCCTCAGGCCCAGTGACTCATTCCCTCTATGTGTTTGGTTAAGGCTAAGAAGTTTTCATAACTTTGACCCCTATATGTGTTATATTCATGCATATATTTACAGCATATATAAAATACATATGTAGAAATATCCTCTGTCAAACTTATATATCTGTAGGTGTAGTCTCATTTGCCTTCCTATGCCTGTTCAGCTTGCATGTCTGTCTATGTACCTATTCATAGATTATTGTTATTACCATTATTGCAGGACTCTGTATATAATAGTATTTACCTTTGTTGCCAAGGCTGTAATTGTTGTGAAAGAAGACTCTTAAATCTTTCTCCTGCAAAGCAGCTGATGGGTTCAAATAACCAGACTTTTCATTACCAGCCAAGTGCTAACAACTATATCACCAGGGTTCCTTACTGTATTTATAAATTGGATTTATTTTTACCAGGTTATTTTCTGCTTTTTTTTTTTTTTTTTGTCCATATTATCCCTTTCTTCTCTTTTCTTACTTTCTTTTGGAGGGATTAGTATTTTCTCATTCCATTTCTTTCCTCTTCTCTTTTGGAATTTGCATATACTATATTTTAAAGCTCTGGTAGCATAGTGGCTAAGACACTTGCCTGCTAACCAGACGGCTGGTGGTTCAAACCCACCAGCCACTCCTCGGAAGGAAGGTTGGGCAATCCTACTTCCGTAGTGATACTGCCTCGGAAACCCAAGGAGGGGTCGCTATGAGTCGGGGCTGACTCCACGGCACATAACAACACCAACAACATATTTTAAAGCAAATCAACATTTTATCCTTTTAAAACATCAGAAACTTAGAAAACTCTTAACCATTCACTTCTAACTGATTCGATTTTGCATCATGTTTTGTTAACTCCACAAAACATATTAATCATGTTCTATCCAGTTAATTTTAGTGTTGAATTCCATATCCTTTCTTCTTTATTTCTTCTTTTACCTCAAAATTTTCCATCTCCAATTATTTTGTTCACACTGAAAAACATTCTTTAGAATTTTCCTTCCTGAATATCTAAATGTTGTAAACTTTCTCAGTTTTTAGTTGCTTGGAAATATCGATTCCGTCCTCTTTCATGAAAGATGTCATTTCAGGGTTTAGAAATCTATTTTGACATTTATTTATCATATTGTACATATCCATTGTTTTCATATTTCTATTGTTGTCATTAAGAATTGAGTTATCAAATTAACCATCACTCCATGGAGGGCAATATGTTTTCTCCCTGTGGAGGCTTTTAGCATCGTCTCATGTTTCTTCAGTTTTCATTTTGTTGTGCCTGGAAGTTCTTTATGGCTATCCTGATGTAGAAACATGCAGAGGTATAGTGGTATATCCTGCTTTATATCTTTCATATATTTTTGAATATATATGTTGATATTCTCAAAATTCTCTTCAAATATTGTTTCTGCCTGCTTCTTTCTCTTTTTCTTTCTGGCACTCATGTTAGTCTTCTCATTTGCTCTTCCATGAGTCTTAACTTCTTTTTCATATTTTCCATCTCTTTACCTCTCTCTTTTTGCTTACCTTTCTATGCATAATTCTACATAGCTTATTAAGCTCCATCTCTAAATTCACTATTCTGTTTTAGACCATATCTTACCTTCTATTTCTGGAATAAAGGTTCTTCTTCCAGAAAAGTGTGGTATTTGGTTCTGCTAAGCATCTGGCTATACTACTAGTCTGGGGTCAATTTAAACTACATTTTTTTATTTAATGTTTTTGTCATAAGTTTGTTTTGTTTTGTTTTAACATAGGTAGTATGAATTTAGGAGCTCTGGTAGTGTACAGCCTAAGGCACTTGACTACTAACCAGAAGGCTGGTGGTTCAAACCCACCAGCCACTCCTCGGAAGGAAAATGGGGCAATCTACTTCCATAGTGATACTGCCTCGGAAACCCAAGGAAGGGTCGCTATGAGTTGGGGCCTATTTGATGGCACACAACAACAACAACAAATATGACTTTGTGTTGCAAACAATGTGAGGACTGATTTGTCATCACACATTCTCAGGAGAAACTTTCCCTTCTTCTGCTCAGTAGCAAAGCTACTTTTCCTAACTATTCCCTAAGAAAGAGAGAGAGGCAGGTTTGTTTCTAGGATATCTTCTTAGAGTACAGCCACTGGAATCCAGGGTTTATGAAGAGGTTTTCTATGCAATTCCACCTCAAATGTGCCCTGAACCTTCTCCTCTTTTCTAAGCCTCAGAAGACCTTAAACATTAAGGCTCACATTCATGAGAAATGTCCTCAAGGCAAAGGCTGACTTCCAGTTTTGTTTTTGTTTCTGAGTGCCTGTCTTCACTTTATTTTTAATCTGAGGATTCCTTATTTTCTTGCCAGCTTGCAGATGTATTTAAGAAAATTGTTTTTTATATTTTATCCAAAAGTGTTAGTTGTTTTACATGGAAATTAGTCAACTTAGATAGATAAACCATCTTTATTTTGTTAAATTCACAGGAACTATAAGAAGATAATACAACCTGGACACTGGTGGTACTGCTGCTATGGAAAATTCCAGAAAATCCAGAGTGGGTCGTGGGTGGGGCTAATGCTGTGCAACAACTACCCCTGAGATGACAGCTATTACTAGGGAAGCCCACTGAGTATATGGCAGTTATCAAAGGAAAGCGCATTGTACACACAGGTTGCCTTAGAAGTTGTCTCTAGATCCTAAGTACCCACCAAAATACTAGGATGAGAATTCCACCCAATGGTACCAACCACTCCATGAGTGTTATGTCTATTTATCCTGATCAAGTCTACATACAAGACACAGGGTTTTGGCAATAGCAGGAGCCATTTTAATTAGTTACAGGCAAAGGATAGTATATATTTCGGTTACCTAGTGCTGCTCTGGGAGCTCTGGTAGCATAGTGCCTAAGGCACTTGACTGCTAACCAGAAGGCTGGTGGTTCAAACCCACCAGCCACTCCTCAGAAGGAAGGTTGGGCAATCCTACTTCCGTAGTGATACTGCCTCGGAAACCCAAGGAGGGGTCACTATGAGTTGGGGCTGACTTAACGGCATATAACAACAACAACAACAACAACAGTGCTGCTCTAACAGGAATATACAACAAATGGGATGGTTTTAACAAACAGGAGTTTATTTTCTTACAGTTTGGAGGCTTTAAGTCTGCGTTTAAAGTGCCAGGCTCTAGGGGCTGAGTGAAAACCCCTCAACCTTGGGGTTCAGCTCTCCCTCCTGCTCCCGGCCCACTGAAGCTGGAGGCTTTTCCTCACTCAGGCAGCTGCTGGCTGCTGAGGCTGACAAGCCCAAGGTTGACAAGGAAAAAGACACAGGCCTGATGTTACCAAACAAGATGGCAGGCCACTAATTGAAGTCCAGATGAAGTCCCAAGATTGAAGGGCACAGCAGGCTGCTGAACAATGACTTGACTACATGCAGGGTTCAAGCATGCCAAAAGGCTAGAGACCATTCCCAAAGCTGCTTCTTATATATGGGAAGCAGAACATATTCCTAAAGCAGCTACTCATCTGCTTGTGGTAGATTCCACCATGGAGCTGATTGCCAGTCTCATCATGGGAAATAACTACCACCAGGTGCCCAGCCATTCAACCAGTCCCAGCCAAGTTGACACACCTTAAAATACCACAATGTACAACAGGAAAAGTGCCATCCTGTGTGGTCCCCCCAGACTCAAAAGCTGTCCTAGCGGATGGGAAACTTCCATGAGGTCCCCTTCATTTTGTACCATGGATGAAGAACCCTAAGGATCTTTCCCTACCTGATTTTATATTTTAAGGGTTGTATATTTCACTGCACAACATACAATGCAAGTTCTCTTGTTTGATCACGCAAAGAGAGAGGTAATCAGACATGGGGACAGCAGCCCAGAATTGGTAGCCTGGAATCATATCCCTTTAGCCCTGCTGCTTGTTTAAATAAACCGTTAGTCTTCAGGGAAAAATGAACAAACAAGCAAACTCACTGCCATCGAGTCGATAGCGACCCCCTTTGGGTTTCAGAGGTGGTAAATCTTTATGGGAGTAGATTGCCCAGTCTTGCTTCTGTGGAGTGGCTGGTGGATTTGAACTGCTAACCTTCAGGTTAGCAGTCTGATGCCGTAGGCCTTGTACCGCCAGAGCTCCTGAGTCTTCAGAGGAGGAGTTACAATGGTTTGATCCAAAACTCAAAGATGCTAGCAGGAGGAAGGAATGGAGAGTAATTATAGCCATAGGACTGCCTCCTATCAGAAATACCAGGAAAAATTGCTGATTAATTAGTCAACAGGTTATGAAAAGAAAAGCATCTTATTTATGATTTACAAATGTCTATTTATGTAACACTTGCAAGTCCTGCCTCTAACTTATTCAACTATTGAAGTGCCAACATCTCTCTGGACATGTAGTAACTCAATGTATACTCTGAGCAGCAAGTGAGCAAAACTGGGGCGGGGGGAGGGACAAAAACAGCCAAGTGTTCAGGCTTGATACTCATTTCACAGATTCCAAGTTTATTTGAAAAAAAAAAAAAAAAGATACAGTAAATGGTTGTGTTAGGTAAGTTGTGCGTCAGCTTGTCTGGGCCTAGTTGAGCAGCTGGAAGTAGTATTATTCCACATGATGAGACTGGTAATCAGCTCCACAGTGGAATCTACTGGAGCAGCTGAGTAGCTGCCTTAGGGATGTGGTCTGCTTCCAGTATATAAGAAGTCAGCTTTGACAAAGGTCTCTGAGTTTTTTGGCACATTTGGACCCTGCATGTAGCCGAGTCTTCAGCTCAATGGCCTGCCATATTGTCTGCAGATCTTGGGACTATTAATGGACTTGAATTAGTGGCCTGCAATATTGCTTGATAATCTTGGGACTGGAGGAGCTCTGTAGCATAGTGTCTAAGGCACTTGACTGCTAAGCAGAAGGCTGGAGGTTCAAACCCACCAGCCACTCCTCAGAAGGAACGTTGGGCAATCTACTTCTGTAGTGATACCACCTCGGAAACCCAAAGAGGGGTCACTATAAGTCAGAACCAACTCAATGGCACATAACAATAACAACAACAATCTTGGGACTGTGCCATTTTTACATGTTGATCTTGGGTTTGTCAGCCTTGGCAGCCAGCAGCTGCCTGAGCTAAGAGAAACCTCCAGCTTTAGTGGCCAGGAACAACAGGCAGAACAGAAGCACAAGGTTGAGGGGCCTTCACCCAGCCCCTTGAGCTGGCACTTTGAACTCAGACTTCTAGCCTCCTAAACTGTAAGAGAATAAATACCTATTTCTTAAAGCCATGTACCTGTGGTATTTTCTGTTAGAGTGGCACCAAAAGACCAAAACAAAGGTTAGCACAATTTTCCATCACTTCACAACATTCAAGAGGACCTAATTTTTTTTTACAAAACTTCACACCATTTTTGATTTTTAGTTTTCAAAATATGGGGCATCTTCACTACTTTGATTGTTGAACAGCCACATTGATCCCATTTCCTCTCTACTTTAAACACAAACAATATTAAAAACTTAACCTTAACAAAATCCATGTTACTATCTTGTTTTTCTGTAACTGTCAGTTTGTAATACTATGGTAGTTTGCCTCTTACCATAATGCTGCAGGCTATGTCACCAATATTTCAAATATCAGCAGGGTCACCCATTGTTTCAGAGGCACTTCCAGGCTAAGACTAGTAAGAAAAGTGTGGTGATCTACTTGTGATAATTAGTCAGTGAAAATCCTATGGATCTCAACAGAATATTTTCTAATAAAGTGCTAGAAGACAAGCCCTCTAGGTTGGAAGGCACTTGAAATAGATAATGACAGCAACAGTTGTTGTTGTTAGGTGCCATCGACTCATCTGTAACTCATAGTGACCTTATGCACAGCAGAATAAAACACCACCTGGTCCCACATCAGCTCAACTATCCTTGCTATATTTGAGCCCATTGCCATAGCCACTGTGTCAATCCATCTCATTGAGGGCCTTCCCCTCTTTCATCAACCTGCCCCCTTACCAAGCATGACATCCTTCTCCAGGGAATGGTTCCTTCTGACAACATGACCAAAGTAAGTGAGACGAAATCTAGTCATTCTCGCTTCTAAGGAGCTTTTCAACTGCATCTCTTCCAGAACAGATTTATTAGATCTTTTAACAGTCCATGGCACTTTCAGCATTCTTCGCCAGCACCGCAATTCAAAAGCATCATCTTTTCTTCATTCTTCCTTATTCATTGTCCAGCTCTCACATGCATATGAGGCAATTAAAAATACCATGGCTTGTGTCAGGCACACCTTACTACTCAAGGAGACATCTTTGCTCCTCAGCACTTGAAAGAAGTCCTTTGCGACTGATTTGCCCAGTGCTATACGTCATCTGATATTCTGACTGCTACTTCCATTGGCATCGATTATAGAATCAAGTAATGTGAAGTCTTTGACAACTTCAATCTTTTCTCCATTCTTCATGATGCTGCTTATAGGTCCAGTTTTGAGGACTTTTGTTTTCTTTATATTGAGATATAATCCATACTGCAGACTGTATTCTTCAATCTTCATCAGTAAGTGCTTCAAGTCATCCTCACTTTCAGCAAGCAAAGTTGTGTCATCAGCGTATCGCAGGTTGTTAATGATTCTTCCTCCAATCCTGATGCCACAATCTTCTTCATATAGTCCAGCTTCTCAGGTTATTTGCTCAGCATACTGATTTAATATGTATGGTGAAAGGATATAACCCTGACGCACTCTCTTCTTGATTTTAAACTATGCGGTGTCCCCTTGTCTTGATTGAATGACAGCCTCCTGGTCTATGTACAGGTTTCTCATGAGTGCAATTAAGGGTTCTGGAATTCCCATTCTTCTCAATGCTATGTTTGTTATGATCCACACAATCAAATGCTTTTGCATAGTCAATAAAACACAAGTAAACATCTTTCTGGTATTCATTGCCTTGACCCAGGATCCATCTGACAGCAGCTATGATATCCCTTGTTCCATGTCCTCTTCTGAATCCAGCTTGCATTTCTGGAATTCTCTGTCAATATACTGCTGCAACTGTTTTTGAATTATCTTCAGTAAGATTTTACTTGCATGCGATATTAATGATATTGTTCAATGATTTCCACATTCTGTGGAATCACCTTTCTTTGGAATGGGTACAAATATGGCTCTCTTCCAGTCAGTTGGCCAGGTAGCTGTCTTCCAAATCCCTTGGCATAACTGAGTGAGTATCTCCATCAGGACATCCATTTGTTGAAACATCTCAATGGGTATTCAGTCAATTCCTGGAGCCTTGTTTTATGTCACTTCTTCAGTGCAGCTTTGACTTCTTCCTTCGATACCATTGGTTCTTGATCATATGCACTTCCTGAAATGGATGAACATTGACCATGTGTATTTCTTCCATCTTCTTT
>NW_006922317.1:924556-929693 GCF_000298275.1 Orycteropus afer afer | reverse complement strand
TATGAAGATGATGCAGGACTGCACAGTGCTTCATTCTATTGTACATGGGGTCACCATGAATTGGTGCTGACTCTACAACAACTAACAAGAGTGACATATTCGTTTTAGAAATGTTAGTAGAATATATATGGCTGGACTCAACATGTTGCTTCCAAGTTGTCTTACAAGTGGGGATTTCTGGTTTTGATGGTAAGCTCTGGTAACATCCCATGTTAGCTGTATGCTGCTGTGAGTTTCTTGCATCCCCAATTTAGTTCTAGGGTTTATCAGACCCTAATGATTACATTTTCTAGTTGATCTGTAGGAATTGGCGTCTTCCTGTTCAGATACTTTCATGCATGACATTTCCTCCTGCCATCTGTCTTAGAGGGGATGTTCTTTTCAAAGCTAATAACAATGCTTCAACTTCTAATTCCCTCCCAAATGCTTCCTCCACATGCCGAAATCCTTTGAATGTGTGGATAAGTTTGTGTATGTATTTTGTTTCTCTTCCTTCTCTCACTCCCTCTCTTCTTTCTTCCTGTTCTCCTTTCTAACCTTCTTTTCTTTCTTCCTCTCTCTTACTTTCTGTTCTTTTTTTTTTTTTTTTTTTTTTTTTTTTTTCTATTGCTTTGGAACGTTATTCATCTTCTGCTCATCTGGCAGCTATTCATCTTCACATATTCTTATATGTAATTTTTTTTTTTATCTAATCATTAAAAAAATAATTTCTGTCTCCATTTATTTTTTTCATCCAGTCAGGCTGTGACCATTGAATTTATAGGATCAACTATTATCACATATTTGATAAATGATTATAGACAGTTGCTATTGTTTTATTTACCTTTTTGCTTAATTGGTCAATTGTTTTACACTGGGTACACGTGATCACAGAAAGGGTAGAGAGAAATATCTGAATAACTTTATTGTTTGGTCTATCTGAACCATTGTTATCTCTTGTTAGTGGACTTGGTTTGAATAGATTTTTGCGTTTTGTTTCATTTTGAATCCTCTGTCTTATTTTACTTTACCATCTTCTAGTGTCTCCTTACCATGCTGTTTAGACTGTAGCCCTGCATTGTCTAATATGGTGGCCCATGGCCACATGTGACTATTTAAACTTAAGTTAATTAAACCAAAAATTTAGTTTATGTGCCACATAAGCTGCATCTCAAGTGCACAATAGCTTCATGTGGCTTATGACTCCCATACTGGATGGTGTAGATTATAGAACAACATTTCCTTCAATCTTGAAAATTCTTTTGGACAGTACAGTTCTATGCCTGTTTCTCCCAGTTCTTCCTTGTACCACAGACAGCAGAGTTTTACCACCATTGGGAGTAAATCTCTCCTGTGTACCTATCTTATATTTTCTTCTTGGATCCAAGACATATGTTCTGTCCTGTCTCAGTCTTTGTCCAAGATGATTCTGTGGAAAATTATTGAAGGTGTTATACAGACCTTACTCTATACACTCTATATTTCAGTGTAACGAAACAAGGAGCCAGAATTTGGTGCATAAAATCTAAAGAAGAACTTCCATTTCTAAATCGAACCACTGTTGAAAGATCACAGGACCAATTAAATATTCACAATCACAGCCCCTTATTGTGAGGAGCATTTGGAGATGTCAGTGTCAGGGACCATTCTTTGCTTTCCAGGGGTCTGTTCACCAGCGTCTTTCTATGTGATTTGCACTCTCATCTCACAGATCACAGTGGAACCTCAAATTTAAAAGCATTTCAGGGGGAATATTAAGGGCTGCTGAAGTGTGTCTGTGTGTGTGTGTGTGTTTGCTTAGAAGGATGGCAAACAACTGTTGAATCTTAATTACCATATATTTGAAGTAAAAAATATATAACCAAATGCCTACTATACATAAAACCCACAATTAACCCAAACAAAATAAAATTATAGTCAATTCCTGTTACTTTTGGTAATTATGTTCTAAAAGTCATGGCAAACACTGAATTACTGAATAGTGAATCATTACTGTAGGAGAAATATAGAATTAGGTTCCTACAAGCCTCTGGTTACAATATTTTTGTCATCTGATTAATACACAATTTCTTTTATGCATGTTTTATTTAAGACATCTTATTTGATACATCTTATTTGATACATAGGAGCTCTGGTGGCGTAGTGCCTAAGGCACTTGACAGCTAACCCAGAAGGCTAGCAGTTCAAACCCACCAGCTACTCTTCAGAAGGAAGACTGGGCAATCTACTTCCATAGAGATACCACCTCAGAAACCCAAGGAGGGGTTGCTATGAGTTGAATCTGACTCCACAGCAGTGAGGTTTCTTTTTTTTTTTTTTTTTTTTGGTTTATTTGATACATATTTCTTACAAATAATTATATGCAATATTTATTTATAATAAAACTTTAGCTGAGAAGCACTTACCACTTTCTAATCCTGAATTATGTGACCATAAATTTCTTTGGCTTTCAACCTCACAATAACACTGTCTACTATGCTTTTTTTTTCTTTCTTAACCAGTCATCATCTTACGAATTTAGCCATTTTCCATCTTTTATCTTTTCTTTCCCTTCACAGCTTCATCTTGCATGATAGCAGTTACTTTAACGTATTCTGGAGAGACCTCACATATTAATTAGTGAATTTTATTTTTTTTGCATATGCAATATTGCTGTCTCCTCTACATTGAACTCTTGGCCAACAGCACTATAACTCATGCTGAATATAGCTTATCCAACATACATATTTTCTCCATAAGGCACATCACAGCCTTCTTGCACTCAGGAACCCTAGACAACACTTCAACACTACACTTGGGGGCTATTTTAAACAGTGAAATTACCAACAAAAAGTACAAAATATGAAAATCTTGGCACTAAACAGACTATGAAAAGGGCTCTTGTTTATTGTGTAAAAACAAAGACAAGAAAGAAAAGTGTTACATTGTTTAACCTCAGCTAACAACATGTGTCTTGAGTAACTCAAAGTTATCACCTCTCTGTGCATGTCTGTGAATTGACTGTGAAAGTAGCCCGAGTAACGATTTTTGGGTTACAAATAACTTAGGCAAATTTGCAAATACAGAATTTGAAAGTAATAAGGATCACCTGTATATTAATATATGAGTCTGCAAAGTAGGCTGCTTGTTATTTAATCCACTCTGGGTACTTAAATTCTTGCTGTAATAAGCAGCTAGGAGTCAATTTGTGCAATGTATATATACACAACAGTTAGAGGGATTTTTTTTTTTAACACAGTACTTCATAAAATCATCAAAGTACTTTTTGAGAATGGTTGGAATGAGAATACCAACCATTAAATATTTATTTATATTTATTTGGGTGTGCTTTGCTCTGGTGGTATAGTGTCTAAGGCATTTGACTGCTAACCAGAAGGCTGGCATTTCAACTCACCAGCCACTCCTCAGAAAGAAGGTTGGGCAATCTACTTCCATGGAGATACCACCTTGGAAACCCAAGGAGGCATCACTATGAGTCAAATCGACTAGATGGCAGTGAATTTTGTTTTGTTAAATATACATTCATATACCAAACCAAAACCAAACTCACTGCCATTGAGTTGGATCTGACTCATAGTGACCACTCTTTGGGTTTCCGAGGTGGTGTCACTACGGAAGTAGATTGCCCAACCTTCCCTCCCAGGAGTGGCTGGTGGGTTTGAACGATGAACCTTCTGGTTAACAGTCAAATCCCTTAGGCACTATGCCACCAGAACTCCTATATATGGATATAAACATGTGTATATGTATATATAAGGAGCTCTGGTGCTCAGTGCCTAAGGCATTTGCCTGCTAACCATGAGGTTGGCAGTTCAAACCCACCAGCTGCTCTGTGGAAGGAAGATGGGGCAATCTACTTCCATAAAGATTTACTGACTTGGAAAGCTAGTGGGGGTTGATATATGTCAGAATTGACTCTATGGCAGTGGGATTGGTGATATATGTGTGTGTGTGTGTATATACACACACACACACACACACAAACATACATATCCCAAATGTTATACACAGTTGGATTCTTCTAAACACTTTCCATTTATGTAAAGAATCTAGGGTGAGCCCTTTTTGTTGTTATTTGCCATTGAGTGGGACCTGACTCATAGTGACCCCTCCTTGGGTTTCCTAGGTGGTATCACTATGGAAGTAGATTGCTCAACCTTCCTTTCAAGGAGTGGCTGCTGGGTTTGAACCGTTAGCCTTCTAGTTAGCAGTCAAGTGCCTTAGGCACTATGCTACCAGAGCTCCTGGGTGAACCCTTAGCCACTGTGTTTTGGGGATAGACCTTTATTCTGGTATGGTCTAAGACATTTTCCTCTTATATTGTTCAGGTTCTACCAGTTCTCTTCCATGGCTAATGATGTCTTGCCTCATACCATTCTGTACTAGGATGGGACTTTCAAAACATTGTTACTATCCCTAGATGATCTTCTGTCATAGTCTATGCAAAACACAGCCCACATTCAATGCAGTCATCATGGAGTGTTTTTCCTCTCTCCTTCATGCTCTGCAAAGTGCTGATGCTTCTTTACATGTTAGTTAAAGAAATAACATTTGACTCTGTCCATGGCCCTGCAAATTTTTCTTTATCATAAGCTCAACGCCCCACCTGTCTTCCCTCTGCCAGTTGCATTATCTCTGAGATTGGCATCCTATACTGACTTCATGAGGGCATGTTCAATTTCTTTTGGTAATGAGTCACTTCCTGTTTAGAATCTAGGCTAAAACATATATATAGTCCACTCTGATCAGTTCATGCTCAATATTATTATGGCTAAAAGGGTGATATTAAATGATGCTGTGAGAGATTGTCTTCCATCACAGAGGTTGCCTGGTACATGGTGAGTACTTCAGAGGGGTTTGTCTATAAAAGAGGAATGACACCAGATTCATCATTCTTAAGTTCCTCCTATAACAGTTTTATTTTCTGGTAAGACAGACACATTGAAATTGTGTTTGTATATATAAAGAATCTCTAAATTAGTTGAAACAGTATGCATTAAGCCCTTTGGAGTCTCTGAGTAGTAGTTGTTGTTGTTGTTAAGTGCCGTCGAGTCGTTTCCGACTCATAGCAACCCCATGCACAGCAGAACGAAACACTGCCCGATCCCGCGCCAGCCCCACAATCCCTGCTATACTTGACCCCATCATCGCAGCCACC
>NW_006922317.1:919488-921181 GCF_000298275.1 Orycteropus afer afer | reverse complement strand
AAAAAAAAAAAAAAATGCTCTTAACTGTTGGGTTTATATTCTCTAAAGAGAGCTGATATTTGTAGTCCAGAATAGACTTGTTTACAATAGATAATCTGCAGTTCCTTTCCACATCTCACTTTCTGGGTTAATAGAATTCTATAGAAGGTGATAAACAGCTTGATCTGACTTCTCCCTGAATGAAAAAGAAGAGCTGCAAATGGTTGTTTTACTGGTAGTCACAGTAATGTCAAAATGTAAGCTGATCAAGGGACTTCTGGTAAGATGGAGGAATAAGCAGACAAGTGACACAGACCCTCTTCAACAAAGAAAAGAAAAACCAAATGACAGAGATACAAAACATAATCCTGGAGCCCTGAGCTTTGTAAGGAACTATACAAAAGTGGATTAGGCACCAACCAGTGGAAAAACCTTAATGAAAACAGTGAGTACAGAGACAGTCAGAGCTGTGAACTGTCAGCTACTCTGACAGGACCAACAGTATGAATATTTCCAAGTGGTGTTAGGACCTGAGAATTGACCTAAAGATCAGCCCTGGTCACCAAGGGCTGCAGGTATGACTGTGCTGGTGGTCTATGACCAGGAAGGGAAATAGCAAGGAGGGAGACAATCTGAGCAGTTGACTTTCCACTCACCAGAGAGTGCAGCCATTTTGATTGTTTATACGTGGCAGCCATTTTGGATATTTAAAGTGACCAAGGGTACAGCCATTTTGAATGTTTACAAGTGTGACCATTCTGGATATTTAAAGTGACCAAGTGTGCAGCCATTTTGAACCTTTACAGTGACAATAATTTTGGATTTTAAAGTGACAGTATTCTCATTCGGATTCCAGGGACTTAAGAATAGGCTCTGTTTGCCAAGGTCGGCAGGGACATACAAGAGGCTGACAACAGGAAAGGAGATGGGTGGTGTGTGTATAAGTGCTGTCAATCAATGCATAGATAAGCACAGCACAGTACCCTGCTTGCAAAGACAACATACAAACAAAACAAATAAAACAAAATTATGGGCAAGTCACTCCAACATATAATCACCAATTAAAGATAAACACAAAAATGTCACAATGCCTCAGAGACAACAGAGCATCACAGTACACACATAGAAGCAAGTTAAAGCAGGAGAAACAAGGGACCAGGATACAGACTCAAAACACATTCCTGAGGAAGAGGCAGCATTGGAACTCCCTGATAAGAAATTAAAAAGAATTATATTTGGGTATCTTCAAATGATTGAGAGACAGATCAAGAAAAACACAGACAAACCCTAGAACAATTTCAAAAGACAACACAAGAACAAAATGACAAAATAAATGAAAAATTAGAAATGATACAAAATCTACACACAGAAATCCAGATTAATACTAAATTTTCAGAAATAGATAACACATTGAAAGGGCAAAGGAGTAGAATTGAAGCAATGGAAGACAGAATTAATGAGATTGAAGGCAAATACCTGAATACTTCTTTGGAAATGGATCGATCAGAAAAAAGATCAAGGCAAAATGAAGAAAGCCTAAGGTTCATGTAGAATACCATCAACAGGAATAACCTATGTGTAATCGGAATTCCAGAAGAGGAAGAGAAAAATAAAATCATTGAGAAAATTGTCCAAAATTTGTTGGAGGAGAACTTCCCTGATATGATGAAAGATGAGAATATATCCATTCAGGAAGTCCAACGAACCCCAAACA
>NW_006922317.1:902562-918893 GCF_000298275.1 Orycteropus afer afer | reverse complement strand
TAGCAAATACTAAAACAATAGCAACAAAGGAAATGATAACATGATTCATAAACAAAATGAGTTCAGCATAGAAAATTATATGGAACAAAGAAATTGACACCATGAAAAAGCACATAACAAAAATGACAGCAACAAATTCATATTTGCCGATAATTACATATCTGGCAAGGGACTTATTTCTAAGATTTATAGAAAACTCCAACACCTCAACACCAAAAGAATTAACAATCCAATTGAAAACTGAGCAGAAGTCATGAATAGACACTTCACCAAGGATATTCACCAGGTGGCCAGCTAATACATGAAGAGATGCTCATAATCATTGGCCATCAAATGCAAATCAAAACAACAATCAGATATTGTCTCACCCCAGCATTGACAGCAAGGTTCAACAAGGCAGAAAATAAAAATGCTGGCAGGGATGTGGAGAGAATAGGACTCTCATACACTGCTGCTTGTACTGTGAAGTTATACAACCATTGTGGAAAGCAATATGGTGATTCCTTAGTAAGCTGGAATTGTAGATACCATTTGACCCAGCAATCCTATTACTAGGTATATATCCTAGGGAGGTGAGAGCCAGGAAAGGCATATGCACACTCATGTTCATTGCAGCACTATTTACAATAGCAAAAAGATGGAAGCAACCTATGTGCCCATCAGTGGAAGAATGGATGACCAAATTATGGTACATACACATAATGGAATGCTATGCAGCACTGAAGAATAGTGTAGAGTCTGCAATAAACCACATAATACAGATGAACTTAGAGGACATTATGCTTTGTGAAATAAGTCAATCACAGAAGGACAAATATAGTGTTAGTTTGTTGTGGATGGTCAAGGAAAGGTTTATATATGGAGGGAAACTTTGTTGGTTGCGGGGGGGGAGTGGAGGGGAGAACACTCCAAAAAAAAAAAAATGCATTGACCCATGTCATTTTAGTTTTGTGTATTTCACTGCACATGAATTATATTTCAGTAAAATGCATTTTAAAAAAGTAAGCTGATCAAAACTTGACCCATGTGCTGAGGGAATATAATTTCAACATTTCCTATTAATAAAATTTGCTTAGAATAAAAATGGAACTTGACAGGATAATTTTCTACCGAAGAGCCAGATGAACGCGGGTGATCTGATGTTAAGTTTATAGTCACTGACACTTCTCAAAATACCATTTTAATAAGTTTTGGTGCAGTGGCATCACTAGAGGGGTGTAGGAGGGTGGTGTGGACCACAACAGGTGACACTTGATGGCATTTTTAAAAATAGTCTCCTTAATATTAGTAGATTAGAGATATATTTTACAGGAGTCATGGTGGTGCAGTGTTTAAGTGCAAAGTTCATTAATTAAGAGGGGGCACACCAAAATGACTGTAAAATTTTTGTGCAGTGTTTCACCAGAAATTTATTATTTTTTAATGAAAATATTCCTGTAGTTAGTTATAATAACAAAAACATTTGTTTTGTAAGCCCACCTTATGTGTATCAATATACCTACAAGGCTAAAACTCCATGTAAATTTACCTTCTGAATCTTCTAATGTGCTCAGGTCAGAGCTGTCATTATAATCCAATTACAATGATGCTTCAATCACATAGTTTGTCTGCATGCATGCATGCAGTGTTGTTTTTTTTGTTGCTGCTCGTATTTTTATAGTCCCTGATTCTGTCAAATTTTCTGTTGTTTTAACTACAATGTTGTGGTAATTAGCATTTGTAAATCTGTATCAATAACTTTTTTGAGAATGAAGTAGTAACTAAAGAGCAAGAAGGAGAAAAATTTTTAAAAGGCTTCTGCTAGTTATTAATAATGTAATTAATAATGTAATTCAATGTAGAAATATTTTGCAAAACAATTTTGTTATTAGTATTCATATAATCTAAGAAATACTGCATTTAAGAAATTTACCACTATGATTATCACATATTATCCTATGATAAAAGTTGATAATAAACATTACTAAGGATCTGTATGATCTCATATGCGAGAAGGTCCATGGAGAATGGCAGTGACACCATAAGTTACTGTACTGGGTAACACCAACCCTAGTGACATCACTGGTTGGGTATTTCTCCTTGCATATAGTAATAATGATTGAAATATTATATGTAATTAAGAATTATAGTGGCACATAAGAATTTGTAAGTATTGCTGATCATTTAATATCCTAATTCATGAATAGACCAGGGAAACTGCTATGTGGGTTACCCAAGATATTGAGCAGACTCATAAATACAATCTAGGATTTTCCACCTGGACTGCTGTGCATTTCATTAAATAACCAGTTGCCATTGAGTTGACTTTGACTCATGACGATCTCATGTATGTCAGAGTAGAACTGTGCTCAATGGGGTTTTCAGTGGCTGATTTTTCAGAAGTAGGTTACCAGGACTTTCTTCAAGACATCTGTGGGTGGTCTTGAACCACCACTCTTTCTATTAGCAGCAAGCTTATTAATTGTTTGCACCACCCAGGAATTATGCACTAAATAGCCTCCTTGATTTAAGATAGCTAAGTTATATAATATGAACATGACACATAGTCAGGTAGAGTAGGGAAAATAAATCAGTTTATTCCAAACTCCCGGCTTTCAGGATAAAAGAGAGGAAACTGGAATCAATCGATTACAGTAGAGTAATTGAAGCTCTCTCCACCTAAAGGTGTCTGTGTATTAAAATAAACAACCCAATTTTAGCACTTCATTAAATTTAAAAACATTTATCAGTAGCCCTCCATGTGCAATGCATTATGCAGCACAATTCATTTATTCAACAAAAATTTATCTACCACTTTATTGTAAGTCTAGAAAAAGTATAGCCAGAATACTCGTTGGAAGTAAGAATGGACAGACCTCACCTACTTTGGTCATATTGTCAGAAAGGACCATATCCTGGAGAATATATCATGATTGGTGAAGTGGAGGGTCAGTGAAAAAGGGAAAGAACCTCAACGAGATGGATTGACAGAGTGGCTGCAACAAGGGGCTCAGGTGTAGGAAGGATTGTGAGGCTAGCCCAGAACTGACCAGTGTTTCTTTCTGTTGTACATAGGGTCGCTATGTGTTGGAGCTAACTTGCCAGCACTTAACAACAACAACCAGCATCATGATAAATGGAGAAAAGATTGAAGTTGTCAAAGATTTTTATTACTTGGTTCCACAGTCAACACCAATGAAAGCAGCAGTCAAGACATCAGATGACGTATTGCACTGGGAAAATCTGCTGCAAAAGAGCTCTATAAAGTGCTGAAGAGCAGAGACGTCTCTTTGAAGACTAAGGTGCACTTAACCCAAGCTATGGTATTTTCAATCACCTCATATGCATGAGAGCTGGGCAGTAAATAAGGAAGACCAAAGAAGAGTTGATGTTTTGAGTTGTGGTATTGGTGAAGAATATTGAAAGTATAATGGACTGCCAAAAGAACTAACTAACAAATCTGTCCTGGAGGAAGTGCAGCCAGAATGCTCCTTGGATGCAAGAATGGCCAGACTTCGTCTCACTTACTTTGGTCATGTTGTCAGAAAGGACCATTCCCTTGAGAAAGATACTGTGCTAGATAAAGTAGAGGGTCAATGAAAAAGGGGAAGGCCCTCAAGAAGATGGATTGACACAGTGGCTACAACATTGGGCTCAGGCCTGGTTAAGTATTGGGCTAGCACAGGACCAGGCAGTGTCTGGTTCTGTTGTACATAGGATCACTATGAGTCAGAGCCAATTCAACAGCACCTAACAACAACAACAACAACAAGATTGCAGGCCAGAAAGTGGACATACAATAATGAACAGGGTAGCCTTAGTTCTTCAACTCATGGAGCTCATACATGAACCTGGTAATAAGCAAGAACAAATAGATTATTAAAATCAAGAGAAAGAAGAGCTACAGCAGATGAAGTGCAGTATATAATGGAGTATCTGGGAAGGCTTCCTGAAGGAAGGAGCATTTAACCTGAGACCTAAAGGATAAGAAGTCATTCTGATAAAATAGAGCAGATAGTGATGATTCTAGATAGAAAACTAGCAGGATCCAAGCCAGAGATACAGTGAGTATAGTGGGTTTGCAGAATGAATCAATTGATGAAAAACATGCAACAATCAGATTTTTTTGAGCAGAGGAGAAATGCGTTTTAGAACTCCTGACATTTCTCTAGAGTGTAGTTTGAGGTGTTCTTATGGATAGGGACTGCATATGCCTGTCTCCTACAGGTTAGACAGAAAATAGAACTCAGAAGGCCGTTTCTAGACTGACAAACCCAATCTTGTGGTCTTACTCTCTTGCATCTATAATTTGAAGAGTCTAGACCCTCCACGGTGACAAGTTAAGATGACCTCTGTCAGTGTAGAGTCATTTATAAAAACCCACTGCCATCAAATTGATTCTGACTCATAACAACCCTACAAGACAGAGTAGAACTTCCCCCATAAGGTTTCCAAGGCTGTAAATCTCTAAAGAAGTAGATTGCCTCATCTTTCTTCAGGTAGGTTCGAACTGCCAACCTTTTGGCTGGCAGCCAAATGCTTTTGCCACTGTGCCACCAGAGCTCCTTAGAGTCGCTTACAAAGAATTCTAAACTGTGATCCTCTGTAATTTACCCAGAACATTATCAATTTTTATGTTGCTCTCTGTGTGTTTTCCTTGCTTCTCCCTGTTGTTGTTATGTGCCGTCGAGTCGGGCCCGACTCATAGCGACCCCTCCTTGGGTTTCTGAGGCGATATCACTGCAAAAGTAGATTGCCCAAACTTCCTTCGGAGGAGTGGTTGGTGGATTTGAATGGCCAGCCTTCTAATTAGCAGTCAAGTGCCGTAGACACTATGCTACCAGAGCTCCTTGCTTCTCCCTTGCCTTTAATAAAGTCTAGATAGGAGCTCTGGTAGTATAGTGCCTAAGGCACTTGACTGCTAACCAGAAGGCTGGCGGTTCAAATCCGCCAGCCACTCCTTGGAAGGAAGGTTGGGCAATCCTACTTCCGTAGTGATACTGCCTCAGAAACCCAAGGAGGGGTCGCTATGAGTCGGGGCCAACTCAACGGCAAATAACAACAACAAGTATGTCCAGCAGCACTTAGCTCATCACCCACTGTGAGGCCAAGGCAAAAACAGTGAGATGTACCCCCTGAGGCCTGTGTAATTATGCAGGGACAGTTATGGAGGTGAAGGATAATCTACAGAGTATACAAGAGTATACAAATGAAATTATGTAAATATTATCATTGCTTTTTTTGCTAATACTTTTTGTTTTAAATTGAGGTGAAATGCATATAACATGAAATTAACCATATTCAAGTGAACAATTCACTGAAATTTAGTGCATTCACAGTGTTGTGCAATCATCACCTCTAGCTCCAAAACATTCTTATCACCTTAAAAGGAAACTTTCCACCATTAAGCAGTAGTTCCCGATTTTCCCTTGACCCAGCCTTGGCAACCACCAATCTGTATTCTCTCTCTATGGATTTATCTATTCTGGATATTTCACTTAAATAGAGCCTTACAGTACTTGACCTTTTGTGCCTGTCTGCTTTCAGTTAGTATAAAGTTTTTAGAGGTTTATCCCTATTGTAGTATGTAACAGTACTTTATTCCTCTTTATGGCTGAATAATATACCACTGTCTACCACCTGTCTGTCAGTTTGCTGTACTGTGGTGGTTTGCATGTTATTATGATACTAGAAGCTATGTCACTGGTATTGCAAATACTAGCACAGTCACCTATGGTGGACAGATTTCAGCAGAGCTTTCAGACTAAGACAGACTAGAAAGAAAGGGCTGGGTATCAACTTCCAAAAATTAATAAATGAAAATTATTTGAATCAAAAAGAATATTGTTCAATGTAGTGCTGGAAGATAAGCCCTCCAGGTTGGAAGGCACTCACAACACATAGTGGTCACAATAGTAGACTCAAGCATACCAATGTTTATGAAGATGGAGCAAGATTGGATAATGTTTGATTCTATGGTACATGGAGTCACTGTGAGTTGGAGTCAACTAGATGGCAACTAACAACAACATATTCCATTGTATGGGGTATACCACAATTTGTTTATCCCTTATCCATTGATGGACATTTGATGTGTTTCTACCTTTTGGTGATAATGACTATAATGTTATGACTATGCATGTACATATATTGTTTGAGTGCCTGTTTTCAATTCTTTTTGATATATGCCTCAGAGTAGATCTTTATATATTCTTTTGCATTGTGTATTTTGGTGTTATTTTATTGACACAAATGCAGCATTATCAGCATATGATCTTGACATTTATTTTCCTTCATTTTATTGGTCAGAATGGCATATAATTTCATACTTAGCTTTCTTGATTGAATTTAAAAGTGAACACAGAGATGTAAACAACTGAACTCAGTACAGTGGAAATAAAAGCATGAACTAAGGGGTACAGGAACAATTGGTTCCTCTGGAGAAGGCCTGGTATCAGGATGAGTAGTCATTGGTCAGAGCAGTCATTGATGGAAGAGCCAAGAAGAGAGAGAGATTTCCAGGAAGAGGAACAGATGGAAACAAACTCTTAGAAGCTCAATAGTACACATTGATGTGGCTCAGAATTGGTGTAGAAGGTATAGAGGTTCTACAATCTGCATCATTCTGAATGATGTTCACAGTGTTTACCCTCTGCTAAACATTAACGTTTACTACATGACTTAATAGGGAGCTCTGGTGGTGTAGTGCCTAAGGCACTTGACTGCTAACCAGAAGGTTGGTGGTTCAAACCCACCAGCCACTCCTGGGAAGGAAGACTGAGCAATCTATTTCCATAGATACTGCCTCAGAAACCCAAGGAGGGGTCGCTATGAGTCAGAATCGACAGGACAGCAGTGAGTTTGGTGTTTTGGTTCCATGACTTAATGACAGCTTCATATAATGGAAGGTTTTCTTCTCTCATAGTTTTATCTATTTATTCTTAAAATTTGTCTTTGGTATATATCATGGTGGGACAATGGTGGTTCAGTAATAGCATTCTAGCCTTTCGTGCAGGAAGCCAGGGTTTGATTTCCGGCAGTGCACTTCATGCACAGCCACCAGCCCACCTGTCTGTCAGCGGAGGCTTGCGTGTTACTGTGATGCTCTACAGGTTTCAGTGGAGCTTCCAGACTAAGACAGACTAGAAAGAAAGGTCTGGTGCTCTATTCTGGAAATCAGTCAATGAATACCCTGTGGTTCATAACAGTCTGTTGGACGTGGGGTCACCATGAACTGGAGGCTGATGATAACATGTACTGTCGTGAAGGAAGCATGGGAGGAGTTGACTTGGAAAATTTCCTTGGAGGTGTTTTTAATCTTTGCCAATGACTCTTAGAAAAGTCCTCTGTGAGGAAAATCCCCAAAGGGAGGTATGTTGCAGGTTTTAAATTAACGTAAATGATAATGGTCTTCTTTAATTCCAAAACAGTGTTTTAAACTGACCTAATGCTTTTTCTCTGGAATTTTGCCTTAGGCTGAAAACCACAGGAGATTCTCTAGCAGGCAATCTCTTTTAAGAACTGTGACTGTTCTTTAAAACATGCCCTCACCTGTCCCACTGCTAAATAAATGACTTCCTGCTCGCTTTTGTTCATGGTTGATTTTTGTTTCTTTTAATGGTTTAAGTTTGGGGCTGCATTTTTTCTGCAATGGAATATTTAATGGTAGTATTATGGATTGGGGAGCTCTGGTAGCATAGTGCCTAAGGCACTTGACTGCTAACCAGAAGGCTGGCGGTTCAAACCCACCAGCCACTCCTCAGAAGGAAGGTTGGGCAATCTACTTCCATAGTGATACTGCCCTGGAAACTCAAGGAGGGGTCGCTATGAGTCCGGTCCATGGCACATAACAACAGCAACAACAATTATGGATTGAAGGAGCTCTGGTAGCTTAGTGCCTAAGGCACTTGATTGCTAACCAGAAGACTGTCGGTTCAAACCCACCAGCCACTTCTTGGAAGGAAGATGGGGCAACCTACTTCCATAGTGATACTGTCTCGGAAACCCAAGTCTATGAGTCGGGGCTGACTCCACAGCACATAACAACAACAACAACATTATGGATTGAATTGTGTCTCTTAAAAATATGTATTCTAATCATTAGACCTGTGGTTATAATCTCATTTGGAAACGGCATTTCTTTGTTGTTAGACAGCATTAGAGATATAAAAGGAATAAATTACGCAAGGAAGCAAAGAAGACCAGTTAGGGGAAAATAGATGTCATGCTACGTGATCACCAAGAAGGTCACCAGGAACCCAAGGATCATCAGCCCTACAGATGCTGAATTGAAACAAGGATCTTCTCCCAAAGCAACAGAGAGAGAGCACCTTCCCTTATAGCTGGCACCCTGAACTCAGACTTGTAGCCTCCTAAGCTGTGAGGAAATAAATTTGTATTTGTTGAAGCTACCTATTTGTACTATTTGTGTTACAGCAGCACTAGATAACTAAGACAGGCACCTATTACTCCTGGGTCACAAAGTGATTATGTTCAACTACTAATCTAAAGTTTGGCAGTTCCCACACCCAGGGACATCATGAAAGAAATTCTTATTGAACTGGTTCTATGGAGCAGTTGTACTGTGTAAACCATGGGATTACCATGACTTGGAATTGACTCAAAGGTAAACAAGTTTGGATTTGGGATTTATAATAAAATCCTTGGATGTTGCAAATGGTTGACAAGCTTGGTTGCTAAGCAGAAGGGAGGTTTGAGTCCTCCCAGACTCTTCCCACCGGGGAAGAAAGCCCTGGCAATCTACTTCCCCAAAATCCTATGGTGCACAGATCTACACGCATGGAGGCACCATAAGTCAGAATTGATTCAATGGCAACTGGAAGAAGATACAAAGTATGAATTTCAAAAAACTATTGCTAGCCAACCATTTTGAAGGTAACGGTTATCTAATTGTGGTGCAGTGAAGTACTCAATATGCTCTTCTAGCCCTGATCTTTGTGACACCCACCAGATGACTGGGTGGAACTATGCAAATACAAGGTGCTTATGGACCACCTAGGAGACTAGAAAGCTTGCTAATAATGTAAGTAAAGTACATGGCTCCCTTTTGGGGGTGGGAAAATAAATTTCATGGTATCTTAACTTAGGGATAGGTCAGTTTTGTCATCCTGCTAGGCTTCAAATGAGCAATCCTAGAGGTGGAAAGGGGGAGCTCATTGCCATCAAAAAAGAAGAGCCAGGAGTGGAACCCATCCTTGGCCAGAGATCTCTCTGCTGAGACAACAGAGAGATGGCAGAGAGATGGCTGCAGCAGAACCAACAGAACCAAGAGACTGGCATGAGACAGAGTGGTGGACTAGCCAGCCCTCAGAGCAAGGAAGCTGAGGGCCTTTGGGCTGGTGACTTGCTGCCAGAGTGGGGTGCGCTTATCAGCAGAGCTAAAAGAGCTTTGTAACACTTGCCTGAGCAGGGCTATCTTTGTTCTCTGTTGTTGTGTTGTTGTTGTTATGTGCCGTCGAGTCGGCCCCAACTCATAGCGACCCCTCCTTGGGTTTCCGAGGCAGTATCACTACGGAAGTAGGATTGCCCAACCTTCCTTCCGAGGAGTGGCTGGTGGGTTTGAACCGCCAGCCTTCTGGTTAGCAGTCAAGTGCTTTAGCCACTATGCTACCAGAGCTCTCTAGTGCCACTATAACAGACATACCACAGTGGATGGTTTTAACCAAGACAGAAATTCATTCTCTTACAGTGTAGGAGGCTGGAAGTCTGAGTTCAAAGTGCTGGGTGTAGGGGCTGGGTGAGGGCCCCTCAACCTTGGGCTTCAGCTCTACCTCCTGTTCCAGGCCCACTAGAGCTGGAGGCTTTTTCTGACTCACTTAGCTGCTGACTAATGAGGCTGACAAACCCAAGATTGACAACTAAAATGGCACAGTCCCAAGATTAGCAGAAAACACAGCAGGCCACTAGTTCAAGGAACAATCCCAAGCTCAGCAGACAACATGGCAGGACACTGAGATGAAGACTCCACCAAGTGCAGGATCCAGATGTGGCAAAAGCTAAAGACCTTTCACAAAGCTCCTCCTTACATGCTAGAAACAGAACACATCCCAAAGGCAGCTACTCAGCTGCTCACAGCAAATTCCACCATGGAGTTGATTACCAGTCTCATCACAGGGAATAACTACATCCAGCTGCCCAGACACTCAAAACCACAGCCCCGTCAAGTTCACACATAACCTTAACTACCATAAGGGCAGAGGCCAGGCTAAGAGGCCAAAGACCAAAGAGGAGCGTGTGCGCCTATGGGCATGGCCAAGAGGAGGCTGTCCTGATCAAAGAACTGTATCCTGAGTGTTCTTGAACCTGAATTGTAAGCTGTTACTTCCGTAATAAACCCATAATCATGAGTATTGTCTGTGAGTTCTGTGTGGCCATTGCGCAAATTATTGAACCCATCAGAGAAGTAGAGAGTGCCATGGGAGGGACAGTTGGTGTCAGAATTGGATAAAGGGGTTAGAGAGTGGTGGCAGGTCTGACCACTGTCTCGTAGGAACTAGCCCTGGGCTACTGATATTTATCTTGATTCTCTCTCTCTTCTTGTGAAATTAGAGGAGGTCAGAGTATTCCTTTTTATACTAATATATTAACTATATTTTTCTTATTGTTAAAATTGAGATTAATCATGTGCTAGTAAACCTCCAAAGTCAAGGCACGTGTTATAATAAAATGGTTCACATAAGATCTGAATCAAAACTCTGTTTTGTTACAAGCTCCTGCTTCTGTATCCCTGAGAAAATAACTTTGACTTCTTTCCATTCATGTGTATATGGCCTTGGGCCTCTTGCTGGGTGGGACCAGACAACCCTGGTTCCTTATCAATTATTTTATTCAACCAGCATGGCTTTTGTACCAAGCCACTCTTAGTAAATAAGGGTAAGAGTCAGAAATGTGGTTTATCCACTCTTGGTTAATGGTGGTGGAGGTCAGGAATGTGAATGTAGGAGAACAAGTTTACTCAGGATGTTCCAGAAAAAAGGCAGTTCAGAGCGGAGTTGTTGATGATGTACCCACCTTGTCACCATATGATCATCACACACTCTCCTTCCCCGTCTTTACTAAAAAAGTACATCTCTTCCTCCATGCTTTGGAGCACTTGGTAAATTCCTTTCTGACTTGTGTTTCCCCAATTTCAGAACTGTATTACACTCAATAAAGCTATTTGCTTTTACTTTTACAGAGTGAGCATTCTTTTATTTATTATATTATTTTTGCAGTGTTTCCTCCCCACCCCCCCAACCCTTGTAAACCAACAAAGAAAGTTCCCTTCCATACATAAACCTTTCCTTGGCTTTTTACAATAATGAGTTAATACAATATTTGTCCCTCTGTGATTTATCTCACTCTCCATAACATCCTCCAATTCATCCATGTTCTCTGGTATTTTTCAGATTCTTCATTATTCTTTAGTGTTGCATAGTATTCCATTGTGTGTATGCACCACAGTTTGGTTATCCATTCTTCTGTTGATGGACATCTAAGTTGTTTCCATCTTTTTGCCATTGTAAATAGTGCTGTAACAAATATGGGTGTGCTTGCATCTGTTCTTGCCCTAGCTCTCAATTCTTTAGGATATATACCTACTAATGGAATTGCTGGGTCAGATGGTATTTCTAATTCCAACTTTTTAAGGAATAGCCATACTGCTATCCACAGTGGTTGTATCATTTGACAGTCACACTAGCAGTGTATGAGAGTCCCACTGTCTCTACATCCTTGCCAGCATTTGTTATTTTCTGTCTTATTCAACTTTGCTACAAGTGCTAGGGCAAGATGGTATCTCATTGTTGTCTTGATTTGTATCTTGGTAGTGCCTAGGGCATTTGACTGCTAACAAGAAGGCTGGCGGTTCAAACCCACCAGTCACTCCCCATCAGGAAAGTTAGGCAATCTACTTCCTAGTGATACCACCTCAGAAACCTAAGGAGGGGTCATTATGAGTTGGACCCGACTTGAGGGGAGTGAGTTTTAATGGTTAATTATTGTGAACATTTCTTCATGTGTTTGTTGGCCACCTGAATGTCCTCTTTGGTGAAGAGTCTATTCATGTCTTCTGCCCATTTTTGAATTGGATTATATGTCTTTTTGGTGTTGAGTTGTTGGAGTTTTCTATGAATTTCCTTGTGAGATATGTCATTACCAAGTATTTTTTTTCCTAATCTGTAGGTTCTCTTTTGATTCCTTTGGAAAAGTCTTTGGAAGCATATAAACATTTAATATTTAGAAGGTCCCATTCATCTAGTTTTTTGTCTGCTGTTTGTGCATTTTTGGTTATGCTTGACAGTTTATTTATGCTATAAAATAGGGCCCCTAAATTTGCCCCTAGTTCTTTCTTAAGGAACTTTATACTTTTCATTTAAGTCTTTGATCCATCTGGAATTAGCTGTTGTGTATGGTGTGAGGAACGGACCTTGTTTCATTTTTCAACAAAGGATATCTAGTTTTGCCAGCACCATTTGTGAAAGAGAATCTTTTCCCCATTTAATGGATTTCAGCCCTTTGTTAAAAGTCAGATGACCATAGGTCGATGGATATATTTCTGGGTTCTCAATTCTGTTCCACTAATCTATGTGTCTGTCATTGTACCAATATCAGGCTGCTTTGGCTACTGTGGCTGTATAGTAGGTTTTGAGAGCCAGGAGTGTAAGACCTCCTGCTTTGTTCTTCTTCTTCAATAGTGCTTTGCTTATCCGAGGTCTCTTTCCTTTCCATATAAAGTTAGTGATTGGTTTTTCCATATCCTTAAAAATTGTTGTGATTTGAATTGGGATTGCATTGAATGTATAGATTACTATGGGTAGAATTAACATTTTCACAATGTTCAATCTTCCTATATATGAGCATGGTATGTTCTTTCATTTATGTAGCTCTCATGTGATTTCTTTCACTTTTTTTTAAAATTTTATTGTGATTTGCGTAAAAGTTTACAGAGCAAGTTCATCTTCCATACAACAGTACACATACACTGCCTCATGACATTGACTGTAATCTCCTCCTACAATGCAACAGTCCTTGTCCCACTTCCTCCTCATAGCCACCTCTTCCCTGTGTCCTTCACTCCCATGCACTCCTGCCCTCCCCCCCCCAGCTGTCTCCCTGTGCAAAACAGCCCTTCTATTCTCTCATGATTGATCTCTCCAAGGGGTATATCCACTTAATGTAAATGTTCATTTCATATGTCTGTTTTTTGTTTAGCTGGAAGCCACAGGAGTGGGTTCAATTCCATACCTGAAAGGCAGCTAGGGACCATAGTCTCAGGGGTTCCATCACACTCTATCAGACCAGCAAACCTGGTCCCACCTTTTTTTAAAAAAAAAATGATTTTCAGTTTTGTTCCACATTGTTCTCCAACTCTATCCAGGAACTCCTGCAGAGATCTCCCTCCAAGTGGTTGACAGTGGTAGCCAGGCACCATCTAATTCTTCTGGTCTCATAGTGGAATAGTTGAGGATCACATGGTGTACCAATCCTTGGACTAATTGTTTCCATGCATCTTTAGTTTTCTTCATTCTTCTTTGCTGGATGAGGAAAGACCCATCACTACTCACCAAAGTAGGATGTGGACCAATGTTTTTGTGTAGTATGTTATGTCAACTGAGCTTGATGTCCCCTGTGACCATGAGCCCAAGCCCACAGATCCAACTACTTGTTCCCTCTAGTTAGCTGGCTGTGGCCAAGAAGTGACTACAACCTTGTCTTTTGTCAGCTCTACTATATACCAGAAATTCTTACAGAACATACAAATACATTTGTAGAAACATTGTCTGCCACCTTATACATGGTCATGGGCACATTCCACCCTGCATAGACACACTTAATTGTTCAACCTGTCCATCCATCTATCCACCCATAGATTGTTTGCCATTACTGACAACACAGTACTATATGTGCAAAAGGGTTCATCTTTGCTGTGTGTACCTTCCTTGCACCTCTCTATGTCTTCCTCTTCCTCAATGCCTCTGTGTCGATCACTCACATCTGGTACATTGCCCTTCTCTTCACCCAAATCAATACTTGTCTCTACCTATCTAGCAGTTTTCCTTCCTCTTCCCTCCCACCCTTGGTAGCCAACAAAGAAAATTTCCCTCCATATATAAAACTTTACTTCACTTTTTACAATAACTAACTAATACAATATTTGTCCCTCTGTTGAGTGACTTACTTCACTCAAAATAATGTCCTCTAAGTTCATCCATGTTATGCAGTGTTTTGCAGATTCTACATTATTCTTTAGGGTTGCATAGTATTCCATTGTGTGTATGTACCACAGTTTGGTTATCCATTCTTCTGTTGATGAGCACCTAGGTTGTTTCCATCTTTTTGTTATTGTAAGTAGTGCTGTGATGAACATGGGTGTGCATATATCTATTCTTGTTCTGGCTCTCACTTCTTTAGGATATATACCTAGCAATGGAATTGAAGGGCCAAATGGTGTTTCTAATTCCAATTTTTTAAGAAATCACCATACTGCTTTCCACAGTGGTTTTATCATTTCACATTACCACCAACAGTGTCTGAGAGTCCCAATCTTTCCACAACCCTGCCAACATTTGCTATTTTCAGTCTTGTTGAACTTTGCTACTAGTGCTGTGGCAAGATGGTATCTCATTGTTGTTTTGATTTTCATCTCTCTAATGGCTAATGATTGTGAACATTCCTTCTTGTGTTTGTTGGCTGCCTGAATATCCTCTTTGGTGAAGTTTTGGTTACCTCTGTGCTGCTCTAACAGAAAATACCACAAATGGGATGGCATTAACAAACAGAAGTTTATTCTCTTATAGCTTGGAGACTTTAAGTTCAAAGTGCCAGGCTCTAGGAGCTGGGTGAAAGCCCCTCAGCCTTGGACTTCAGCTCTGCCTCCTGCTCCCAGCCCACTGAAACTAGAGGCTTTTCTTCACTCAGACAGCTGCTGGCTGCTGAGACTGACAAACCCAAGGCACACTCTCAATATTACCAAACCACATGACAGGTCATTAATTCAAGTCCATTAAAAGTCCCAAGATCATCAGAGAATGGCAGGCTGCTGAACAACCATTTGGCTACCTGCAGAGTTCAAGTGTGCCATAAGCTAGAGACCAATTCCAAAGCTGCTTCTTATATACAGAAAGCAGACTGCATCCCTAAAGCAGCTCCCACCATGGAGTTGATTGCCAGTCTCATCATGGGGAATAACTGCACCAGCTGCCCAGCCACTCAACGAGGCCCAGCCAAGTTGACACACAACCTAAACTACCACAGAATATGTGTGGAATGGCCGGGTCAATGGTATTTCTAATTCCAACTTTTTAAGGAATACCCATACTGCTTTCCACAGTGGTTTTATCATTTTACATTCCCACAAACAGTGTATGAGAGTCCCAATCTCTCCACATCCTCACTAGCATTTGTTATTTTCTGTCTTGTTGAACTGTGCTACTAGTGCTGGGGCAAGATGATATTTCACTGTTATTTTGATTTGCATCTCTTTAATGGCTAATGATTGTGAATATTTCTTCATGTGTTTGTTGGCCACCTGAATATCCTCTTTGGTGAAGTGTCTATTCATGTCTTCTGACCATTTTTAATTGGATTATTTGTCTTTTTGTAGTTCAGGTGTTGGAGTTTTCTATACCTTTTGGAGATAAGTCCCTTGTCAGGTATGTTGTTACCAAATATTTTTTTCCCAATCTGTTGGTTCTCTTTTGACTCCTTTGGAGAAGTCTTTGGAAGCACATAAACATTTAATTTTTAGAAGGTCCCATTCATCTAGTTTATCTTCTGCTGTTTGTGCATTTTGGGTTATGCTTGATAGTCTATTTATGCTATAAATTAGGGCCCCTAAATTTGCCCCTAGCTTTTCCTTGAAGAACTTTATAATTATAGGTTTCACATTTAGTCCTTGATCCATCTGGAGTTACTTTTTGTGTATGGCATTAGGTACAGATCTTGTTTCATTTTTCAGCAAATGCATATCCAGTTTTGCCAGCACCATATTTGTGAAAGAGGCAATCACTTCCCCATTTAATGGATTTCAGCCCTTTGTCAAAGATCAGATGACCATATGTCAATGGATCTATTTCTAGGTTCTTAATTCTATTCCATTCATCTATGTGTTTGTCGTAGTAACAATATCAGGCAGCTTTGACTACTATGGCTGTATAGCAGGTTTTCAGAGCCAGGAGTGTGAGACCTCCTACTTTGTTCTTCTTCTTCAATAGTGCTTTACTTATCCAAGGTCTCTTTCCTTTCCATATAAAGTTAGTGATTGGTTTTTCCATGTCCTTAATGAATGTGGATGGGATGTGAATTGGGATTTCATTGAATGTATAAATTGCTTTGGGTAGAATTGACATTTT
>NW_006922317.1:896504-902127 GCF_000298275.1 Orycteropus afer afer | reverse complement strand
GGAAGGAAGGTTGGGCAATCCTACTTCCGTAGTGATACTGCCTCGGAAACCCAAGGAGGGGTCGCTATGAGTCGGGGCTGACTCGATGGCACATAACAACAACAACAACATTGTAAATGGTATTGATTTCCTTATTTCTTCTTCAGCAATCTCTTTACTGATGTAGAGGAATATAATTGAGTTTGGATGTTGTTCTTGTATCTTGCCACAATGCTAAATCTCTCAATTAGTTCAGGTAGTTTTTTTACTGAGTCTCTTGGATTTTCTAGGTATAGGATCATATCATCAGCAAATAGGGATAGTTTGACTTCTTCCTTACCAGTTTGGATGCCTTTGATTTCCCTCTCTTGCCTTACTTCCCTGGCTAGGACTTCCAGTACAACGTTGAATAGAAGTGGTGAAAGGGCATCCTTGTCCAGTTCCTGTTCTCAAGAGGAATGGTTTCAGTCTCTCTCCATTGACAGTAATGTTGGCTGTTGGTTTTGCATATATGCCCTTTATTATGTTGAGGAATGCCCCTTCTGTTCCTATTTTGCTTAGAGTTTTGATCAGGAATGGGTGTTGGATTTTATCAAATGCCTTTTCTGCATCGATTGATATGATCATGTGGTTCTTTTTCTTTGTTTTATTTATGTGATGGATGATGTTGATAGTTTTCTAATGTTGAACCATCCTTGCATACTTTACATACTTGCATTATGCATCCTTGCATTACAAATCCCAGTTGGTCATAACATATTATTTTTTTGGATAAGGTGTTGGAGTCTGTTGTCTAGGATTTTGTTGAAGATTTTTGCATCTATATTCATGTGGAATATTGGTCTGTAGTTTTCCTTTTTAGTGATGTCTTTGCCTGTTTTGGTATCAAGGTTATGCTTGCTTCATAGAATGAATTAGGGAGGATTCCATCTTTTTCTATGTTTTGGAATAGTTTGAGTAGGATTGGTATCAGTTCTTCTCTGAATGTTTGGTAGAATTCTCTAGTGAAACCATCTGGCCTGGACTTTTTTTTTGTTGGTAATTTTTTTATGATCTGTTCAAATTTTTCTTTTGTCATCGGTCTGTTCCACTTTTCCACCTCAGTCTGTGTTAGTTTAGGTAAGTGGTGTGTTTCTAGAAATCTGTCCATTTCTTCTAGATTTTGAAATTTGTTGGAGTACAGTTCTTCATAGTATCCCAGTATTATCTTTTTTATATCAGTTGGTTCAGTTGTGATGTCACCCCATTTGTTTCTTATTCATGTTATTTGTATTCTCTCCCTCTTTTCCATTGTGAAATTGGCCAGTGGATTGTCGATTTTATTAATCTTTTCAAAAAAAACAGTTTCTAGTCTTGTTGATTTTTTCTATTGTCTTTCTATTTTCTGTTTCATTGATTTCTGCTTGAAGCTTCATTATTTCCTTTCTTCTGGTGACTGTAGGCTTTTCTTGCTGTTCTTTTTCTAATTGTTGGAGATGTTAGTTTAAAGTGTTGACTTTGGCTCATATTTCTTTTTTGATGTGTGCCTCTGATCACTGCTTTTGCTGTGTTGCAAAGATTTTGGTATGCTGTGTTTTCACTCATTTGATTCAAGCAATTTTTTCATTTCATTTTTATTTCCTCTATTACCCAGTCATTCTTAAGGAGACTATTGTTCAGTTTCCATGTGTTTATTCTTTTTCCATTGATCTTCCTTTTGATTATTTCTAATTTTATAGCATTGTGATCTGAGAAGATGCTTTGCAATATTTTAGCATTTTCAAATTTATTAAGGCTTGCTTTATGGCCTAACATATGGTCTTTCCGGAATAATGTTTCATGTGCACTGGAAAAGAATGTATATTGTGCTGTTGTTGGGTGAAGTGCTCTGTAGATGTCTATAAGATCAAGTTAGCTGATTGTATTGTTTAGCTATTTTGCATCTTTGTTGAGTTTCTTTTCTGTTGCTCTGTGATTGAAAGTGGTGTATTTAAGTCTTTTATTATGACTGTGGAGTCATCTATTTGCCTTTTCAATTCAGTTAAAGTCTGATATATGTATTTTGGGGCCCTTTCATTGGGTCCATATATATTTATTATGGTTAATTAATCCTTTAATCATTATATAATGTCCTTCCTTGTCTTGTATGGTGGTTTTTGTCTTAAAGTCAATTTGATCAGAAATTAATATTGCCACTCCTGCTCTCTTTTGGTTGCCATTTATTTGATATATCTTTTTCCAACTTTGATTTTTAGTTTATTTTTGTTTTTGTCTGTAAAATGTGTCCCCTGTAGACAGTATATTGATGGGTTTTGTTTTCTTATCCATTCTGCAACTCTCCATCTCTTGAGTGGTGCATTTAATCCATTGACATTCAGTGTAATTACTGACAAGTATGAGTTTGTTGCTGTCATTTTGTTATGTGTTTTTTTCATGGTGTTCCTGGTTTCTTTGTTCCATATAATTTTCTGTGCTGAGCTCATTTTGTTTATGAAACACATTACCATTTCATTCATTGATGTTGTTTTAGTATTTGCAAAATATTTGTGCTTGTCCTCTTTTTTGTTTTGGTTTGTTGTTGTTGTTGTTATATGCCATCAAGTCAGACCTGACTCCTAGTGACCCCTCCCTGGGTTTCTGAGGCAGTATCACTATGGAAGTATATTGGCCCATCTTCCTTCTGAGGAGTGGCTGGTGGGTTTGAACCGCCAGCCTTCTGGTTAGCAGTCAAGTGCCTTAGGCACTATGCTACCAGAGCTCCTTTTATTGTGGTGTAAAGGTTTATTATTTTTCTTTGAGGTTACCCTGTGATTTATCATTTTCTCCCCAACTTTAGAATAGTCCATTCAATCTTACAACTCTCTTGACTTCACAACTCTCTTGACTTCCTACCCATTTAGAAATTCAGTAGCTACACTATTCTTTCCCTCTTTTTGGTTTGTAGTTTTCCTCCTTTGCCATTTGATGTTTCTCATTTACTGTTTACAATCTTGCAAACTCATTTTACTTTGGATACTTCCACAACTAGTTTGATTTCTGGGTTATGTCATCATGTGTATTAATGGTTAATTGTTGTTTGCTATTATTGGTTCTCTGCTCAAAGGACTCCCTTTAGTATCTTATAAAGTTGGTCTGGTTTTAATAAATTCCCTTAATTTCTGCTTATCTGGAAATTTCCTAATTTCACCATCATATCTGCTGTACAATTTTCCTGGGTATGTGTATCATTAGCAGCTCTGGTGGCATAATGCCTAAGATGTGTGACTGTTAATCAGAAGGCTGACAATTCAAACACACCAGCCACTCCTTGGAATAAAGGTGGGGCAATATACTTCTGTAGTGATACTGCTTTGGAAACCCAAGGAGGGGGTCTCTATGAGTCAGATCTGACTCCATGACAGTGAGTTTGGTTTCTTGGCATTGGTGTATTGTTGGCAGAAGGAAGTGGTGGCTCTCATTCAGTAAGTGGAGCTGCAGAAGGTGCAGGTGTGGTGGAATCGTATGGGCATGGTTGCTGTCTCCCACATAACCATAAGAACACAGGAACAATCACCAAAAAGAGAAAAAGGAAAACAGAATAAAACAAAACCTGAAAGGCAATAAATGAGAGAAAATATTTAAAGAAATACTTTAAAAAGCCAAGGAGCTCTGGTGGCATGGTGCCTAAGGTATTTGACTGCTAAGCAGATGAATAGAAAAAGGGAAAAACAAAACAAAACACCCCTGCAATATCTGGGGTGGAGGGAATAAGAGAAAAGAGGTAGAGTAGAAGAATAATGAAGAAAAAATGGGAAAAATGCAAAAAGAAAAATAAGGAATGGGGAGAACCACAGGAAAGAAAAAAAATGGGAACCAGGAAAAGGGAAGGGAGAAAAGGCTGAAAACTAGAACCTGGGAAGGGAAGACAAAAGAATAGTAATAAAGAAGATTTTAAAAAAAATAGTAATAATAATTTTTTAAACACACAAAAGAAACAAACTAAAAAAAGAAAAGAAAAGAAAATCTGGGCAGAGCAGGTCAGGGCACCCAGACTCATCAGAGCACATAGACTGGGATGGAATTCCTGCTGGCCATGAAGGTGTTTGGGAGTGAGGGATGGCTGCATCTCCAAGAGGGTGTGCAGTATAAGAGTAACAAGGGGAATGTCGCACCTTTCCAGTCCTCAGTGTCCAGAACGTCCTTGCAGTCCCTGACAAGTGTTGCCTATTCTTAGGTCCCTGGAAACTGAGAGAATTCTGTCACTTTAAATATCCATAATAGTCAAACCACTTGTAAACATTCAAAATGGCTGCACCCTCTGGACAGCCAAGTCCACTGCTCAGCTCATCTCCCTCTTTGCTATTTCCTCTTTTATTCACTAGCCACCAGTGCAGTCCTCCATGCAGCCCTTGGCTAGCAAGGCTGATTTTTAGGTTAATTCTTAGGTCCTAACACTACTTGGCATTATCTAAGCTGTCTTTGTTGTCAGGATCACTCACAGTCCGTGGCTCTGTATGTCTCCTTTTTGGTCTTTTCATGCAGGTTCTTCTACTAGCTGCAATTTAGTCTACTTCTGTATTCTTCCTTTCAAAGCTTGGGGCTCCAGAATTATGTTCTGTCTCTGTTATGTGGTTCTTCTTTTCTTTGTTGAAGAAGTTCTGTGTAGTTTGTCTGCCTATTTCGCCATGTTACTTATTCTGGTTACCTAGTGCCACTCTGACAATGATATACCACAAATGTTGTTGTTGTTGTTATGTGCTGTAGAGTCAGATGCAACTCATAGCGACCCTTCATTGAGTTTCTGAGGCAGTATCACTACAGAAGTAGATTGCCCAACTTTCCTTCTGATACCACAAATGGGATGGCCTTAACAAACAGGAGTTAATTCTCTCACAATTTGGAGGCTTTAAGTCCAAGTTCAAAGTGCCAGGCTCTAGGGGCTGGATGAAAAGCCCTCAGCCTTAGGCTTCAGCTCTGCTTCCAGCTCCTGGCCCTCTGAAGCTAGAGACTTTTCTTCACTCAGACAGCTGCTGGCTGCTGAGGCTGCCAAGCCCAAGGTTGACAAGTAAAAAGGCACAATGCCATATTACCAAACCACACAGCAGGCCATTAATTCAAGTCCATTGTAAGTCACAAGGTTGGCAGAGCATGGTAGGCTGCTGAGCAATGACACAGCTACATGCAGGGTCCAAGTGTGCCATAAGGAAGAGACTATCCCCAATGCTTCTCCTTATATACAGGAAGCAGACCACATCTCAAAGGCAGCTACTCAGCTGCTTGTGGTAGATCCCAGCATGGAGTTGATTGCCAGTCTCATCATGGGGAATAACTACTACCAGCTGCCCAGCCACTCAACCAGGTCCAGCCAAGTTGACATACAAATTTAACGACTGCAATTCCACCCCTTGACAACTTGGCACCTGTACAGGTCTTCATGGGGTGGCATCTGTCCAGATCTCTCTCACTAGGTGGCTCCAGTCCCCTAGTTTCTCTAAATGGCTACCTCACCCCCTTGGCCTGGTGAGCCCTGTTCCTCTCCCTCTTGGGCATGGCAGCCCTGCCCTCTCACTCTTGGGCAGCAGCTATGGCTCCATCCCAAGCCATTCCCAAAACTGCTACTTGGCTGCTTGTGGTGTGGTAGATACCACCTTGGAGTTGATTGCCAGTCTCATCATGGGGAATAACT
>NW_006922317.1:891915-896093 GCF_000298275.1 Orycteropus afer afer | reverse complement strand
TTTTTTTTTGGTATTGTAGATGGTATTGATTTCCTTATTTGCTTTTCAGTTATCTCTTTGCTTGTATAGAGGGATCCAACTGATTTTTGTATGTTGATCTTGAATACTGCCACTGTGCTAAATCTCTCAATTAGTTCCAGTAGTTATTTTTGCTGAGCCAAAGTGAGCATTCTTATCCTTAGACAATCAGTATTTCATTTCTTACTAATGTTCTTACTTTTAATGTTATAGTTAGTTAAAGGGAGCATGGGTGGCGTAGTGCCTAAGGCATTTGACCGCTAACCAGGAGACTGGAGGTTCAAACCCTCCAGCCACTCTTTAGAAGGAAGACTGGGCAATCTACTTCCATAGAGATATCACCTCAGAAACCCAAGGAGGGGTCACTATGAGTTGGAGCAGACTCAATGGCAGTGCTTTTTGTTTTGTTCTGTTTTGGTTAGTTAAAACAAATTTTCATAAGCTTCAAAACATCTCCCAAATCCATTATCTTTCTTCCACTATGACTGTGATCTTCCTACTTCTGGCCCATGTATCTTTTACCTAGGCTATTTTAAGCATCTTTCTACCTGGATCTCTGGCTTTGGTGTCATCATTTGCCAATTCTTATTTTCAATTTTATCTTACTAAAGCACATCTCTTTTTATTATTATTTTATTGTGATTTGGGTGAAAGTTTACAGAGCAAATTCATTTTCCATACACATTTTGTATCATGACATTGACTGCAATCCCCTTAATGTAACAGCTCCATTCCCAGTTCCTCCCTGTATTTACCTCTTCCCTATGTCCTTCTTTCCTGTGCATTCTTGTCCCCTGAGCCATCTCCCTGTGCAAATACTACACTTCTGATCTCCTATGATTGACTGTTCTAATGCATGTACCTGCTTGTTGTAGGCACATGTGCCTGTCTATTGTTTGGCTGGAAGCCATTGAAATGAGTTCAGTTCCAAGCCTGAAGGATAACTAAAGGCCATAATCTTGGGGGTTTCACCAGTTTCTATCAGACCAGTAAGCCTGATCTTTTTTATGATTTTGAGTTTTAATCCACATTTTTCTCCCACTCTATCCAGTATCTCCTTCACTGATCCCTTTCCAAGTGGTTGACAGTGATAGATAAGCACCATCTAGTTCTTCTGGTATCATGGTCATGTAGACTGAGGATCACATGGTCCACTAGTGTCCCTTGTACTAACTGTTTCCATGCATCTTTGTTTTTCTTCATTATTTTTTCCTCTGGACAAGGAGAGACCAATTGTTGCATCTAGATGGCCACTTGCAAGCTTTTAAGACCGCAGTCACTATTCACCAAAGTAGGATGTAGAACAATGTTTTTGTGTAGTGTGTTACGCTAATTGAGCTTGCTGTTCCCTATGACCATGGTACTGAGCCCACAGGACCAACAACTCACTCCCTCAGGGTGTTGGCTGTGGTTAGGAAGTTATCATAAGTTTACCTCTGTTCTATTTATATGGACATTCTGACAGCACATACAAATACTATGTAGAAATATTGTCTGCCAACCTTTTATACAGTCATGAGTATATTCCCATTTGCCTAGACATATCAGATCAGCCTGTCTACCTACGTACTTATCTACCCATAGATTAGCGTTTGTTATTACTGATAATGCAATATCGTAATATGTAAAAGTCTTTATTTTTTTTTTTGTCGGTACCTCTTGTTCAACTCTCTGTGTCTTCCTTTCCCTTAGTGTTATTGTGTTGGTCACTCAGTTTTAGTATATTACTTTTCCCTTCACCCAAATCACTACTTGTTTCTTACCTCACTCCCTTGCCCTCTCATCACTGGTACCAACAAAGAAAATTTCCTTCCTTGACTTTTTACGATAGTGAACTCATACAGTATTTGTCCTTCTGTGATTGACTTATTTCATTCAGCATAATGTCCTCCAAGTTCATCCACGTTCTATTATGTATTGCAGATTCTACATTATTCTTTAGTGTTGCATAGTAGTCTATTGTGTGTATGTACCATAGTTTCATTATCCATTCTTCTGTTGATGGGCACTTAGATTGTTTCTATCTATTTGCTATTGTCTATAGTGCTGTGATGAACATGGATGTGCATATATCTGTTCGTGTCCTGATTCTCACTTCTTTAGGATATATACCTACTAATGGGATTGCTGGATCAAATAGTATTTCTATTTCCAACTTTTTAAAGAATCCGATCTCCACAATGGTTTTATCATTTTACAGTCCCATCAACAGTATATGAGAGTCCCAATCTCTCCATATCCTCGTCAACATTTGTTATTTTCTGTCTTGTTGAACTTTGCTATTGGTGCTAGAGTGAGATGGTATCTCATTGTTGTTTTGATTTATATCTGTCTAATGGCTAGTGATTATGAATATTTCTTCATGTGTTTCTTGACCACCTGAATATCTTCTTTGGTGAAGTGTCTATTCATGCCTTCTGTCCATTTTTTAGTTGAATTGTTTTTGTTTCTGATGTTGAGCTTTCTATAAATTTTAGAGATAATTCCCTTGTCAGATATGTCCTTGCTGGATATTTTTTTCCCAATCTGTAGGTTCTCTTTAAAGCACAATTCTTGATGACTGACCACTTTAAGGCCAGGCATCTGAGACTTCCATAAGACAATTCCAGCTATCTATTCTCCTCTATTCTTGTTCTTTTGCCTTCTTCTTACATTTCAGTTTAGCTCTGAGTTCATTTTTTGTTACTTACTTCCATTTTGCTACTGAACTTGCTCTGCCCAATATCATAGCTGCTTCCACAGCAATCTTTTCCTCCCTGCCAGACTACAACCTCTTTGAGAGCAGAGGGAGTCTTCTTCAGACTTCCACATCCCCATGGCTTCTAGCTTAATAATCACTAGATATGACCAAGCAGCCATTGAATTGCACAATGCTGGGGTGTCCATTCTTAAGGAGTAGGTTGCAAATGGCTCCCCCTGGAGTTATGCAGTGAGTTGATCACGTTAAGTACAGTGACGAAAGCATAATGAATTCTCTGTAAGAATTCATGGGAATCAGTTGAATCTAAACTTAGATTCAGCATGAAAAGTAATTCTGAAGACTATGAGTCTCCCTAGTGCTAACTCTAGAGTTCCACACTGGCCTTAAACAGAAACATAGTCAATCACAGAAATCAGATGTTGACTACGTCTCTACCTAGTGCAGCAAACATCCATATTTATAGCAAAAGCTGGTGAAAATCCTTCAAAGATTTGAGAATGGTACTCAGACTTTGGCTCCACATGATGAAGGGCTTCCCTGATGCCGTGATCTGCTCTGCAGATACTCTGTGCCATGACTCACAAAACTCCCTATGATGAGAATGTGAATCTAAGATGTCAATGAGAAGTTTTTCACTGTTTTATTCTGATGCTGAAAAAGCAGATATAAATTGTTTTCTTATATCTTCTGACTGGTCCTCCCATCCTGCAAAATAAAAGATAAATGCTGGAAAATTATTCTCTGGAGTGCTTTACCTAGAATCTTTCTGTAGGCATCAGCCACTTATAGTTTATCTTTATTGATTCCTTGTTTCCTTTTGTTACAATTTGTGTGTTGTGCTCCTTTTGTATAACTGGGAAGCAAAATCTGGCGAACAATTACTGACTTTGATAGTTTGGTAGTGCTTGGTTCGTACGGCCAGTCCTATAGGGAGCCCTTGGAGTTGTTGTGAAGAGAAAATGATCCTAAGAAAGATGATAAAATAAGGTTTGATTGGCTTTTTGAGATGTTTTTTCTGTACGAAGAGTCCTGAACAAGGCAATACTAAAATTTACTGAGTAAATGATCAACTGGCTACCAATGATCAAGCATGCAGTGCAAAAGAACATGTCTTATACAATCTATGAGAATGTCCACCATGAGCTGCCCAAGGATTTGCTAAAGAAGGAAACACTGGACAAAATGATTGATTCAGAAATGCATATTTAACTGTAAAGTTTCCTGTGGGAAAAATAAACAAATATTTAAAGGATTAGAAAGAAAATGCCATGGGGAATTGCACCCCTTCTTAAATACAGTATTTCTTGGCATGAGTACAAGAAGAGGGCTGGTGACATTACTGTTCCAGAACAGGACAAATGTAGCCCAAATTATCACTCAGGCATAGGGTCACATCCAAAGTGTTTAAGAGGAAGGCTGAAGGAGTAATTTTGTATATATATATATATATATATATATA
>NW_006922317.1:883584-891815 GCF_000298275.1 Orycteropus afer afer | reverse complement strand
ATATATATATATATATATGTCTATCTATCTATCTATGTGTTTTAAAACCTTAAGAATAATTTCAGGTAAATTCTATTCATATTTGGAGGGAGAATGAAGAGAAATGGAGATAGAGAGAAGCTAGGGATAAAAATTTTTGCTTTGTTTTGTTTTCTGGCTGTAGTGTGGGAAAGGGCAACAAATCCATTGAAAAGCTGTAGAACTCATGACTGACATTTGGATGACACTGAAGGCGGCTCTGTGGGACCAGTGTCTGAGCTGGAGGAAGCCTGATTGCATTTACTCTTGTTTACTTCTGGTCTGTGCCCTGGGCCTGGGAAACCCTAGCTCCCATCCCTGTATTATGGAG
This sequence comes from Orycteropus afer afer, assembly GCF_000298275.1. Lineage (NCBI taxonomy): Eukaryota > Metazoa > Chordata > Mammalia > Tubulidentata > Orycteropodidae > Orycteropus > Orycteropus afer. The sequence goes on along the minus strand of NW_006922317.1, from coordinate 891,466 downwards.
ACTTATTGGCTCCAAGACAAAAGTAGGAGACATGGAGAAGAGGCTGGTTCACTTTTGGGGAAGGAACTGTAGGAACAAAATCTTCTCCCAGACTTCTGTGGAGCTGTGGGAGCCAATTATCCTCAACCTTAATAAAAAATGCCCCCCAGGAACATATTAGAGGGCTCTATAGCTCTTCTTAAGTCTCACCTCCATTCCCAGTCAGCACTACAACCTAAGGTCCTTGGGTTGGAAATTTGGTCTTATTATTCATTCCCTTTTACCCTCTGAGAAGTTAAAATTTATGTTTTGTGTTACCAGAAACTTAAGGCTTCTTTTATTGTCCAGGGAGATGTCTCTGGTGGTGGTGGTGGTGGTGGTGGTGAGGTGTAACCGGTTAAGCCTTCAACTACTAACTGAAAGGCTGGCAGTTCAAATCCAGCAAGAAGCACCTCAGAAGAAAGCCTTGGTGATCTGCTTCCAAAACCCTCTGTATTATTTTACATGCATAAGTTGGAATAAACTCAAAGGCAGTTGGTTTGGTTTGGTTTTGGTTTTATTATTCAAGGTAAGACAGTCAATGTTTGCATCTTAAGCTATGTCAACTGTCTCTGGACAGTACTTCCTGAAAATGGTTTTGTAAAAGATTCAATGTAATTGGCCAAGCCAATTAAGTTTTGAAGATTGATTTTCATGATTTTCAGTGTTTCAAGTCTGTGTCAGACTCAAGTCCTCTCACTACCCTCTGCTTTTTTGCATGACTTAGCACTACTGGATGGGCTTTGGCAAGTGGGAAGGAGAATTCTGAGGTGTGACCACAGGAGTAATTTCTGAAGCATTAGATCATTCCCTCTTTTTGGAGTGAAAGGAGTGTAAAAGTCAGTTCCCTGGTTCACAGAGGTTTTTGGCCCAAGTGAGAATATATCTCCAATAATTTGGCCAGCCTTTTCCAAAGGGCCACCATCAGCTGACTTATGTGTTCTGTGCCTGTGTTTTCTATGTGGACTCAAAGTGTTACTTCCACTTCCATGTCAAAGATGCATGCAGGAATTTTAAGGTACTATCACATTGCCCTTATCACTAACAACTCTAAATCCCAGGATTTTAGTTGCTAACAACTCTAAATCCCAGGAAAATTAATTTTCAATAAAGGACCTTTTTTTCCTTCACTTTTCTCCTTGAAATAAACTTTCACATTCATCCTGACATCTTAATACCCACCACATTTATTTGTCCTAGTTAGTAGCATTTCAGATAGCTTTTTTTTTTTCAGTACTTCATTTTTTTATAATTTTTTTATTTTTGGTGAAAATATACACAGCCAACCATAAAACCAATGAACAATGTTTACAGGTACAATTCAGTGACATTTGCTACATTCTTCACATTATGTCATCATTCTTGTTATGTCTTCCCAGATTATTTCACCATCAGATAGTTCTAATGTTTTTTGTTTTTGTTTTTTTTCCCCTTTCACCCAAGTTAATATGTGGCTGCCCTCTAGTCAGTGATCACCTTCCCTTCCTCACCCACACTGGTAAACATCAAAGAATAGTTCCTTTTTTTGTGAAATTCTTTTCATGACTTTTACAATAGGAGTCTCATACAGTATTTGTCCTTTTGTGATTAACTAATTTCACTCAGCATAGTGGACTGTAAGTTCATCCATGTTATGAGATGTTTTGCAGATTTGTCATAGTTTTTAATGTTGCATAGTATTCCAGCATGTGTATTTACCATAGTTTGTTGATCCATTCCTCCACTGATGAGCATTTAGGTCGTTTCCATCTTTTTGCTATCGTGAATTGTGCTGCCATGAACATGGTTGTGCATATATCTGTGTTATGGCTCTTATCTCTGTAGAATATATACTTACTAGTGGGATTCTTGGATCATATAGTTTTCTATTCCCAGTTTTTTAAGAATATCCCATACCATTTTCCAAATGGTTGGACCATTTTATAGTCCCACCAGCAATGTATGAGGGTTCCAGTCTTTCCCCACTCTTGCCAGCATTTGTTGTTTTCTGGTTTTTCTCACTTTTGCAAAGTGCTGGGGTAAGATGATATCTCATTGTTGTTTTGGTTTGCATCTCTCTAATGGCTAATGATCATGAGCACTTCTACACGTGTTTGTTAGCTGCCTGAATATTTTCCTTGGTGAAGTGTCTGTTCATGTCCTCTGCCATTTTTTCTTGGATTATTTACCTTTTTGTTGTTAAGGTGCTGAAGTTTTCTATAAATTTCAGGGATTAGCACCTTGTCCGATATGTTGTTGCCAAATTTTTTTTTTCCCAGTCTGTGGGTTCTCTTTTTGCTTCTTTGATGAAATCTTCTGATGCAAATAAGTATTGAATTTGTAATAGGTCCCAGTCATCTATTTTGTCTTCTGGTGTTTGTGCATTTTTAGTTATATTTGATAATGAATTTATGCCCAGAATTAGGACCCCTAAGTCTATTGCTATTATTTTCTTTGATGGTCTTTAAGGTTTTAGATTTTATGTTCAGGTTTTTGATTCAACTTGAGTTCTTTTGTATACAGTGTGAGATATGTGTCCTTTTCATTTTTTCTGCAAATTTATAGACAGTTTTGCCAGTACCATTTATTAAAGAGACTGTCTATTCCTCATTTAATGAGATTTGGCACTTTGTCAAAGATCAGCTGTCCATGGTTGGATGGATTTATTTCTAGGCTCTCAATTCTGTTCCATTGATCTATGTGTCTGTCATTGTACCAGTATCAGGCAGTATTTAACAACTGTGGCTGTATAGTAGGTTTTGTGATTGGGAAGTATGAAGTTGCCTGCTTAGTTCTTCTTCTTTAGTAGTGCTTGACTTTCTAGAGTCTCTTTCCTTTCTATGTAAAGTTGATGGTTAGTTTTTCCATCTCTTTAAAGAAAGATGATGGAATCTGAATTGGGACTGCATTATATCTATAGATCACTTTGGGTAGTATTGACATGTTTATGATGTTAAGTCTTCCTATCCATGAGCATAGTATAGTCTTTCATTATGTAAATCTCTTTTGGCATCTTATAGTAGTATTTGTGTTTTCTTTGTATAAATATTTTGTGTCTCTGTTAGATTTATTCCTAAGTATATCATATATTGGTGGTTATTGTAAATGGTATTGATTTCCTGATTCTTTTTCAGAGTTCTCTTCATTAGTATAAAGGAATCCAACTGAATTTTTATATGCTGATCTTGTACCTTGCCACTTTTCTGAAACTATCAATTAGTTCCTGTCATTTTTACTCTGCATCTCTGGAATTTTCTATATATAAGATCATATCATCTGCAAACAGGTATAGTTTTCTTTCTCTTTGCGAATTTGGAAGCTTTTATTTGTCTTTCTTGCATTATTGCTCTGGCTAGGACTTCAAATGCAGTATTGAATAGGAGTGATGATAAGGGGCATCCTTGTCTGGTGTAAGGGGAATGATTTCAGTCTCTCTCCATTAAGAATAATGTTGGCCGTTAGTTTTGTATATATGCCCTTAATTATGTTGAGGAATTTTCCTTCTCTTCCTATTTGGTTCAATATTTTTATCAGGAACAGATGTTGGATTTTACAAATGTCTTTTCTGTGTCTATTGACATGATCATGTGGTTCTTTTCCTTTGTTTTATTTGTATAGTGGATAATGTTGATTGCTTTTGTAATGTTGAACTATCTTTGTATCCTTGATGTGAATCTCACTTGGTAAAGATATATTTTTTTTTTGAAAAATTGTTTGAGTCTATTGGCTAGGATTTTGTTGAGAATTTTTGTGTCTATTTTCATGAGGAATATTGGTCTATAAATTTATTTTTTTAATGGCACCTTTGCCTATTTTTGGTATCAAGACTATGTTTTCATAGAATAAATTTGGAAATATTCCTTCCTTTTCTATATTCTGGAATAATATGAGTAGAATTGGTGTCAGCTCTTCTCTGAATGTTTGGTAGAATTTGCCAATGAAGTCATCTAGACCAGGACTTTTTTGTTGTTGGTAGTTATTTTATAACCTATAAGTTTTCTTTTGTTGTGGGTCTATTCAAATTTTCTACCTCAGTCTGTTAGTTTAAGTAGATAGTGTGTTTCTAGAAATCTGTCCATTTCTTGTAAGTTTTCAAATTTGTTGGAGTAGAGTTCTTCACAGTATCATATTATACTTTTTATTTTAATTGGTTTTGTTGTGATAGCACACGTTTCATTTCTTACTTGTGTTATTTGCATTTTCTCCTTCTTTTGTTAAATTTAACAGTGGTTTGTTGATTTCATTAGTCTTTTCAGAGACCTCTTTCTAGTCATATTGATACTTTCTATTGTTTTTCTTTTTTTTCTTATTCATTTATTTCTGCTCTAATGTTACTATTTCTTTTCTTCTGGTGGCTGTAGCCTGTATTTGCTGCTCTTCTTCTAATTGTTGGAGAAGTTGGGCTAATGTGTTGATGTTGGCTCTTTCTTATTTTTTGATGTGTGCTTTATTTTGCTATAAGTTTCCCTCTAAGCACTGCTTTTGCTATATCCCAAGGATTTTGGCATGTTGTGTTTTCATTCTCATTTGATTCAAGGAACTTTTAAATTTCACTTTTATTTCTTCTATCACTCAGTAGCTTTTAACCAGGGTGTTATTCTGGTTCCATGTGTTTGCTTTTTTCCCTAGATCTTCCTATTGTTGATTTCTAATTTTGTGGAGGTGTTATCTGAGAAGATGTTTTGTGTTATTTCAATGTTTTAAAATTTGTTGGGGTTTATTTTGTTGTCTAACATTTGGGCTATTCTGAAGAATGTTCCATGAGAGCTGGAAAATACTGTATATTTTGCTATTTGTTAGGTGAAGTGTCTGTCTACGAGGTCAAGTTGGTTGATGGTATTGTTTAGTTTTCCTTTGTCTTTTTTAAGTTTCTTTCAAGTTCTATCCTTCATTCAAAGTTGTATATTAAAGTCTTCCACTATTACTTCCACTATTATTAATAGTAATAATATTATTATTATTTGTTGCCTATTTCTTTTTTCAATTCTGTTAAAATCTGATTTATGTATTTTGGGGATCTTTCATTGTGTACATAGATATCATAGATATTTATTATGGTTATGGCCTCTTGTTCAATTGATGCTGTAATCATCATATAATGTCCTTCTTTTTCTCTTACAGTGGTTTTAGTCTTAAAGTTTATTTTAGTAGAAATCAGTGTTTCCACTCCTGCTCTTTTTTATGGCCATTTGCTTGATATTATTTTCCTAACCTTTGATTTTTAGTGTATTTTAGTTTTTGTGGATAATGTGTGTCTCTTATAGACAGAATATTGATGAGCCATGTTTTTTTAGGAGCTCTGGTGGATTATTGCCTAAGGCATTTGACTGCTAACAAGAAGGCTGGTAGTTCATACCCACCAGGCACTCCTTGGAAGGAAGATTGGGCAATGTACTTCCTTAGAGTTAACACCTTTGAAACCCAAGGAGGGGTCGCTTTGAGTCAAATTGAATTGACAGAAGTGAATTTTGTTTTGTTTTGTTTTACTTCATGTTTTCTTATCCATTCTGCAACTGTCTATCTCTTGACTAGTGTACTTAATCCGTTTACATTCAGTATAATTATTGACAATTATGAATTTATTGCTGTCATTTGTTAAGTGTTTTTTGTGTGTGCAGTGTTGCTGATTTCTTTTTGCATATAATGTTCTGTGCAGAGCTCATTTTGTTTAAGAATTTTTTAAATTATTTTCTTTATTGCTATTATTTTATTGTTGTTGTTAGGTGCCATCGAGTCATCTCCGACTCATAGTGACCATATATACTAACAAAACACTGCCTGGTCCTGTGCCAGCCTCATGATCCTTGCTATACCTGAGCCCATCATTGCAGCCACTGTGTCAATCCACCTTGTTGAGGGCCTTCCCTTTTTTTGTTGACCCTTCACTTTACCAAGCATGATATCCTTCTCCAGAGAATGGTCCCGTGGAAACATGACCAAAGTAGGTGAGACCAAGGCTGGCCATTCTTGCTTCCAAGAAGCATTGTGGCTGCACTTCTTCCAGGACAGATTTGTTAGTTCTTTTAGCAGTATTCATCAACACCACAATTCAAAAGCAAGAACTCTTCTTCAGTCTTCCTTGTTCATTGTCAAGCTCTCACATGCATATGAGGCAATTGAAAATACCATGGCTTGGGTCTGGCACACCTTCATCTTCAAGGAGACATCTTTGCTCTTCAGCACTTGAAAGAGGTCTTGTGCAGCAGATTTGCCTAATAGAATAAGTCATCTGATGTCTTGACTGCTGCTTCCATTGGTGTTGATTGTAGAATCAAGAGATATTAAGTCTTTGACAACTTCGATTTTTTTTTTTTCCATTTATCATGATGCTGCTTATTGTTTCAGTTGTGAGGATTTTTGTTTTCTTTATACTGAGGTGTAATCTATACTCCAGAGTGTAATCTTCGATCTTCTTCAGTAAGTGCTTCAAGTCGTCCTCACTTTCATCAGGCAAAGTTGTATCATCTGTGTATCGAAGGTTGTTAATGAGTCTTCCTCCAATCCTGATGCCACATTCTTCTTCAGATAGTCCAACTTCTCAGATTATTTATGCAGCATACAGATTGGATAAGTATGGTGAAAGGATACAACCCTGCACACTCCTTTCCTGATTTTAAACCATGCAGTATCCCCTTGTTCTGTTCAAATGACGGCCTCCTGGTCTGTATACAAGTACCTTATGAGTACAATTAAGTGTTCTGGAATTCCCATTCTTCTCAATGTTATCCACAAGTTGTTATGATACACACAATTGAATGGTTTTGCATAGACAACAAAACACAAGTAAACATCTTTCTGGTATTCTTTGCTTTGAGCCAAGATCCATCTGACATTGGCAGTAATTCCACATCCTCTTCTGATCCAGGTTGCATTTCTGCAAGTTCTCTGTCAATATACTGCTGTAACCATTTTTGAATTATCTTCAGTAAGATTTTACTTGCATATGATATTGTTCAATAATTTCCATATTCTGTGGGATCACATTTCTTTGGAATGCATACAAATGTGGATCTCTTCTAGTCAGTGGGCCAGGTAGCTGTCATCCAAATCTCTTATCATAGCCAAGAGAATGCATCCAGCAAGATATCTGTTTGTTAAAACATCTTAATGGGAATTCCATCAATTCCTGGAGCCTTGTTTTTCACCAATTCCTTCAGTGCAGCTTTGACCTCTTCCTTCAGTACTGTTGGTTCTTGATGATATGCCACCTCCTGAAATGGATGAACATTGATCAATTATTTTGGATACAGCAACTCCATGTATTCTTTCCATCTTCTTTTCATGTTTCCTGCATCAGTCAATATTTTGCCCATAGAATCTTTCAGTATTGCAACTCGAGGCTTGAATTTTTTCTTCAGTTCTCTCAGCTTGAGAAATGCCAAGTGTGTTCTTCCCTTTTGGTATTCTAACTCCAGGTCTTTGCACATTTGATTTTAATAAGTGATTTTGTCTTCTTGAGCTGCTCTTTGAAATCTTCTGTTCAGCAATTTTATTTTGTCATTTCTTCCATTTTCTTTAACTGCTCTCCATCCAAGGAGTTCTGGTAGCATAGTGCCTAAGGCATTTGACTGCTAACCAGAAGGTTGGTGGTTCAAACCCACCAGCCATTCCTTGGGAGGAAGGTTGGGCAATCTAAGGTGGCAAAGTCCACATGTATAGACACCATTTATGTTGTTGAAAAAAAAAAAGGTCTTTGCAATAAATAAGTTATTGGTCTTGCAAAATTCTATCATGTGATCTCCAGCATTATTTCTATCACCAAGGCCATATTTTCCAACTATTGGTGATTCTTTTTTGTTTCCAATTTTTGTATTCCAATCACCAGTGATAATCAACACATCTTGATTACATGTTCAGTTAATTGCAGACTGCAGAGGTTGATAAA
>NW_006922317.1:867614-883424 GCF_000298275.1 Orycteropus afer afer | reverse complement strand
CTCTTCAATTTGTCATTCCCAGCCTAGTAGATCATATGATTGTCCAATTCTAACTGGCCAAAACCAGCCCATTTCAGCTCACTAATGCCTAGGATATTGATCTTTATGAATTTAATTTCTTTTTTTGACAATTTCCAATTTTCCTACATTCATACTTTGTACATTCCATGTTCCAATTGTTAATAGATGTGTGCCGCTGTTTCTTCTCATCTTGAATTGAACCACATCAGCACATGGAGGTCCCAAAAGCTTTACTCTAGCCACATCATTAAGGTCTGCTCTACTCTGAGGTGGCAACTCTTCCCTAATCATATTTTGAGTGCCTTCTGACCTGAGGGTCTCATTTTCCAGCACTATATTGGACAATGTTTCTTTGCTATTCATGAGATTTTCCAGTAATATATTAGACAGTGTTTCACTGTTATTCAGAAGGTTTTCACTGGCCAATTCTTTGAGAAGTGGATGGCCCCTTCCTTCTACTGAGTCTGTCTTAGCAACCACCACAGTATGAAAAACTGACAGACAAATTCATCTCTCTTAGTTGTTCCAAATTGCTCTGCTCACTTCCTGGTCTCCCTCAGTCACTCCAAACCTGCCACACCACCTCACTTCCTTCCTGGCCCTTCAGGCTTATTCTTGCTATTGTTTTAGCATTAGCTAAATATTTATAACTTTCTTCCTTTGTATTTTGATGAGAAGGCTTAATAATTTTCTTTGAAGTTACCCTGTGATTTATTATTTTCTTCCCAAGTTTAAACAATTAATTTTATTTTGAAATTGTCTTGGCTTCCTTTCCATTTGAAAGTTCTGTAACTACACTATTTATTCCCTCTTTTTGGTTTGTATTTGTCCTCATTTACAAACTAATGTCTCTAGCTCCCTGTTTAGTGTTGTAAGTTTATTTTACTTTGGATACTTGTTTATGTGTTGTTTTTTGGGTTGTGGTTTCATGTGTACAAATCACAGGTTATTTCTGCTCTTGCTTCTTTGTCCAAAGGACTCCTGTTAACATCTTTTATAAAGTTGTGCTGTTTTTTCACAAATTCCTTTGATTTCTATTTATCTGGAAATGTCCTAATTTTGCCGTCATACATAGAGATAATTTTGATGAGTATAAAATTATTGGTTGGCAATTTTTTTTTTTTTTTTTTTGTGAGGGCTTTATATATGTCATCTCAAGGAGTTCTGGTGGTGCAGTGCCTAAGGCAACTGACTGCAAACCAGAAGGTTGGCAGTTTAAACCCACCAGCCACTCCATGGAAGGAAGATTATGCAATCTACTTCTGTAAAGATTTACTGCCCTGGAAACCCTATAGGGGTCACTATGAGTCAGAATCAACTTGATAACATTGTTTTGTTTTGTTTTTTTAATATGTCATCTCATTGCCCTCTCATCTGCATGGTTCCTGCTGAGAAATCAGAATGTAGTCTTAATGATTACCATTTGTGGATAACATTTCATTTTTCCTATATTGCTTCCATGATTGCTTCTTTGTCTTTGGTTTTGGAAAGTTTGATTATGATATATCTTGGTGATTTTCTTTTGGGATCTATCGTGTTTGGGGTTTGTTGAATGTTTTGAGTGCATATCTCCTTGTCTCTAATCATATTAGGGATGTTCTCTTCCAAAAAAATCTTTCACAATGTTTCTATGGTTTTATTAGTCTCTTCCTAATCTGGAATTCTGGTCACATGTAAGTTATTCCTCTTGAAGGTGTCTGACAGAAATCTTTAGCTTTCTTCTTCTTCTTTTTTTTTTTTTTTTTTTTTTTCTTTTTTTCTGGTTGTTACCTTCACAAAGCAGTATTGAGAGATGTGTCTTCAGTATTGGTAATTCTGTCTTCTGTTGATTTGCCTTTTCATTGTGTTATCTATTTCTGAAATCTTAGTATCAATCTTCTGGATATCTATTTGTTGTTTTATATGGTTTAATTATTCTTCATTTAGTTTATCAGCTTGTTCTTATATTGTTGTCCTAAATTATTATAGAGTTTTGTCTATATTTTCCTTGTTTTTGTCAGTGCTTTCCTTGATCTGTCTCTCTATCCATTGAAGATACCTAAATATAATCCTTTTGAATTTCTTATCAGGTAGTTTCAATCCCGCTTCTTCCTTAAGGAAGTTTTCTGGCTCTGTATTTTAGTCCCTCATTTATACTACTTTATCTTACTTCTTTGTGTTAACTGGGATTGTCAGTTGTCTGAGACATTGTGGTGTCATTGTATTTATATTTAATTGGTGACTGTGTATTAGTGTGATTCACCCAGGTGTTTTTATTTTTCCCCCTCCCTTTATTTTGTTTGGATATATCCAAGCAAGAGAGATACATGTGCTAACTCTATTTGCTAGTTTGGCAGCACTTGGGCACTCACCATGTGTCTCCTGGTGGTTGTGATAGAGGATGAGAATGTGTGCACAGATTTCTGTTAATTTCATGTAGAGTAGTTGAAGGTGATTTGAGCTGTATTGACCACCATCTATCATTGATCAATTGGCTCAGAAGCAGGTGTTGGCCCTTGCCCTGTGGATGGTTCTGCAGGAAGTGCATATATGGTTGGGTTGTGTGGCACACTTGCTGTCTCTCACCAGGTGGGACAAATAATAATAATAGTAACACCAAAAAGAAAAATAAAAACAAGAGAACAAAAAACACAAACAGCATAAACAAACCACTAAAATAAATAAATAAAAATAAAACGAAGAGAAAAAGACAAAAAGCAACATCTCAGGAAGGGAGAAAAGAAAGAGAAAAGGAATAATAAAGAAACAAGAAAAGTGCAAAAAGAAAAACAAGAGATGGGGAAAATTAAAAAAGAAGAAGAAGACAAGAAAAAAGGCAATAAGTAAAAGAATAAAATAAACAAGAACCAGAGAAGTGAAAGAAAAGAAAAAATAAAAAGAAAGAAAGGTGGGAAAAAAAGAAGAAGAAAAGTCTATAACGGGGGTGGGGGGGTGGCACAGGGCACCCGGGTGTTGTTTCTGCTGGTTGAGCAGGTGGCAGGAAGAAGGGTACCTAGTTCCAGAAGGACTTCCTGCCGACCCCAAAGACTGCTGAGGGCAGGACACCTGGTCCCAGAAAGAGTTTATGCTGTCCCAAAATGTAGTTGAGTTAGGGCATCCAATCCCAGAAAAAGTTCCCATAATAACTGCAGTGTAGTAAATTACCTAGTGTGGCTTTTCTACCCATAAGTTTTTGTAAACTCCAAGATGGGATTTTCTATGAGCAACTGAGGAGCTCCTGATTGCTGAAGTTGTCCACCTGGAGTATTTCTGTTGGGTGTGGCACAATACAATGTTCTGGGAGGTTCCCACTCTCTCTCACGTGCTTAGAGTTCTGATGCTGTCATTGGCTAGTTTGACCACCCTTCCGGGCTCAAAAGGAGGCCTCCTGGAAGCAGAACTCTCTCTGACTGCTGGTGGAGGAAGACGTGCTGCCGAAAGAGACACGTACCCTGGAAAGAGACGCAAGAGACACGCATTGCTGAGTGAGATACCGAGGGACCAGCACTGCTGGGAAAGAGACTGTGAGAGACTGTTGGCTGAGGGACGGTGGGCTGGGAGAGAGACTGAGCATTCTTTCTGAACTTGAGTTGTAGCCTGGTGCTTCCCTAATAAACCCCATTATCTGTAAGCTCTGTGTGGTCACTGCAGTGAATTATCGAACCCAGGAGGGAGGTGGTGGGTGCTTTGGGAGGAACAGTTGGAGCAAGGGCTGGAGGGGGGAGGCAGCATGTCTGGCCTGGCAGGAATAGGCCTTGGGTTACTGCTGGTAATCCTGTCTTCCTCTTGGAGGGTTAGAGGAGGTCAGAACATGTGGCCTCCTTGTCATTTTTGCAATAACTAACCAAAAGATGGTTAGTTATTAGGTGCCTGTTCCCAGAACTATTTCCTGCATATGCAGATGGTAACTGAGGGGAGATTGTCTGATCCAAGTTCTTGCTGCCTGAAAAGATGTCTGGGGGCAGGATGTCTGGACCTAGAAAAAGATCCTGCCAGCCTAAAAGGTAGCTGGGAACCATGATCCTGATTCCAGAAGGAGTTCCTGCCAGCCCCCAAAACTGCTCAGGGCAGGGTGTCTAGTCCCAGATAAAATTCCTGCTGTCTCAAAAGAAGGCTTGGCACTGGGCCTCTGTTCCAAGAAGTTCCTCCTATCCCAAAAGGTGAATGAGTGTAGAGTGCCTGCTTCCAGAGGTTCCTGCTGGCCCAAAGGTGGCTGGGACCAGAGTGCCTGGTCCCGGAACTAGTTCTTCCCTACCCAGAAGGTACCTGGAGACAAGGCACCTGATCTCAGATGAGTTCCTGCTGGCCCAGAAGTGTAGGGCACCTGGACCTGAAAAAATGTTTCTGCCAGCCCAAATGGCTACTGGGAGCAAGGAACCTAGTTCCAGAAGGAGTTCTTGCCTACCCAAAAAGCAGCTGGGGCCAGGGCACCTGATCCCAGAAGATATATCTAGGAACAGGGCACCTGGACCCAGGTAAAAGGTTTCTGCCAGTCCAAAAGGCTAGCCAACTACTTTTAAAGTACATTTGTTGTTGTTGTTGTTATGTGCCGTCGAGTCAAACCTGACTCATAGCGACCCCTCCTTGGGTTTCCGAGGCAGTATCACTACGGAAGTAGGATTGCCCAACCTTCCTTCCGAGGAGTGGCTGGTGGGTTTGAACCGCCAGCCGTCTGGTTAGCAGGCAAGTGTCTTAGCCACTATGCTACCAGAGCTCCCTAAAGTACATTAGTGCTCCTCATAATGTCAAATTTAAGGTAAGGAAGGATCCTATTTATACTCCTCTGTCATTTTCTCTATAGAATTTATTGCCATCAATATACTTTATGTATTACTTATTTTTTAAAAAAAATGCTTCTCTCTTTCTTCCATACACACACACTCCAGAATATAAATTTCCTGGAGGCAAGAATTTTATTTTTGTCTATTTTGTTCAGTGCTTTATCTTCTCCTAGAAGAATGCTTAGCAGTAAGTGGGCACTTAACATTATTGGTTGAAAGAAGGATTGAATGAATTAATGAATGCCTTCAGAAGATTGCATTTTCTCTGAAGTGAATATTTGCTGAGAGGTACAATCAAGCTAGGGGGTTGGAATCCCTGAGAGACCTTCTGGAAAACTGGGTTCAGTTTTCTGAACCAAACCAAAAGTCCAGACACATTCTGTCTGCTGTAATAGAGACCAGTCCCTGGAGAAGGATATCATGCTTGGGAAAGTAGAGGGTGAGCAAAAAAGGGGAAGACCCTCAACAAGATGGATTAACGCAGTGGCTGAGACAATGGGCTCAAGCGTGGCAACAATTGTGGGGATGGTGCAGGACCTGTTGTATACATGGGGTTGCTATGAGTTGGAACCTACTCTACTGCACCTAACAACAACAGCAGCTATAACAGAAATATCACAAATAGGTTCTTCAACAAACAAATTTACTTTCTCAGGATAATAAATTTCTCCTTGAATTTATTTTAAGAGGCTAGAAGTCTGAATTCGGGTCTTGGTTATAGGTGAAGGCTTTCTCTCTGTAGGATCTGGAGGAGGTCCTTGTCTCTCTGAGCTTCTACTCCTGGGAAACACATATTTTGGGGGGACATAATTTAATCCATAATGTAATCTAAGAAACATAATCCAAGAACACAAGTAAGAGGAAAAATTCCACTTGCTCCGTACAGAATAGCCTACCATCTACCTTTCCTGTTTTCTTTGTGTGTATATGTATATATTCAGTTGTGTGATTTGAGTGAAAGTTTACAGATTAAATTGGTTTTCTATTGAACAATTCATACACATTTTGTTTTTTGACATTGATTGAATCCCTACAATATAACAGAACTCCTCCCACTGCCTGCCTGTGTTTACCAATTCCTTTCACCCTTCTTCCCTTCCTGTCTTCTGAGCTTTATCCTTGGACAAATGCTGCCCTTTATTATCATATGGTTGTTTGTTCTAAGGGGTGTGTACCTCCCTGGTATTAGTATAGATCTTATATGCTCATCTATTATTTGGCTGAAAGTTGAGCCACAGGGTGAGTTAAGTTCTAGGCCTGAAGGCTGTGTAAGGGTCATAGTCTCAGGGGTTCCACCAGTCTCTATCAGATCAGTAAGCCTAGTCTTTTTTATTATTTTGTGTTTTGTTCCACATTTTTCTCCCACTCTATCCAAAACCTCCTATTACAATTCTTTTCAGAGCAGTCAGCTGTGGTAGTGGGCAGTATCTACTTCTGGTATCATGGCCATAGGGGCTGCAGTTTGCATGGTCCATTAGTCTTACTAATTGGTTCCTTGTGTCTTTGATTTTCTTCCTTTTTTTTTTTGTCATGCAGACAGAGACCAATACTTGCACTTTAGATGGCCACTTACAAGCTTTTAAGACCCTGTCACTAATCACCAAAGTAGGATGAAGAACATTGTTTATGTGGACTATGTTATGCCAAATGACCTGCATGTCCCCTGAGACTATGGCCTGACCTCCCAGGCCCAGCAACTCATTCCCTCAAAACGTTTGGTTATGACTAAGAACTCTTCATAACTTTGTCCTCTCTATGCTCTGCTATATTCATGTATATAGTTGTTACATATATAGACATACATGTAGAAATGTCCTCTATAAAACCTATATAGATTCATGAGTGTACATTAATTTGCTTTCCCACATCTGTTCAGCTTGAATATCTATGTCTCCACTCATAGATTATTCTTATTACTGTTATTTCATGATTGTGTATGTAATAGAATTTACCTTTATTGCTTTAATTCTTGTGCTCATCCCAGTGTCTTCCTTTGCCTTGATCATTTTGTATTACATTATTGTATAAATTATTATATATTGTATACATTTTTGTATATATCCTTTCCTTTCACCCAAGTTAATACAATAATAGACTGGACAATCTACTTCCATAGAGATACTGCCTCGGAAACCCAAGGAGGGGTTGCTATGTGTTGCAATTGACTCAAAGGCAGTGAGTTTGGTTTTTGGTTTGGTTTTACCCTCTAGTTAGTGATTTTCCCTTTCTTCCCCTCTCACCCCTGGTAACCTTCAAAGAATATTTCTTTCTGTGTGTAAACCTTTTCATGACTTTTTACCATAGTGGTCTCATACAATATTTGTCCTTTTATGATTGACTGACTTCACTCAGCATAATGTCCTCTAGGTTTATCCATATTATGAGATGTTTTACAAAGTCATTGTTATTCTTTAATATTACATATTATTCCATTATGTATATACCATAGTTTGCTTATCCATTCTTCTGTTGATGGGAACTTAGGTTGTTTCCATCTTTTTGCTGTTGTGAATAATGTTGTTATGAACGTGAGTGTGCATATATCTGTTTGTGTTACAGCTCTTATTTCTCTAGGATGTATCCTTAGTAATGCGATTGCTAGATCATATGGCATTTCTATTTCTAACTTTTTAAGTAAGTGCCATACCATTTTCGACAGTGGTTGAACCATTTTACAGTTCCACCAGCAGTGTATGATTGTTCCAGTCTCTCCATACCCTCACTAGCATTTTTTGTTTTCTTTTTTTATGAATTTTGCTATTAATGCTTGGGTGAGATGATATTTCATTTTTGTTTTGATTTGCATCTCTCTAATGGATAATAACACTTCGGAAACCCAAGGAGGGGTCACTATGAGTCTGATCTTACTCTATGGCACATAACAACAACAACAATAACAATGAAAAATGGGGAGCTCTGGTAGCGTAGTGCCTAAGGCATTTGACAGCTAACCAGAAGGCTGGTGATTCAAACCCACCAGCCACTCCTTAGAAGGAAGATTAGGAAATGTAATTCCACAGAGATACCACCTCGAAAACCCAAGAGGGGTCGCTATGAGTCAAATAGACTTGACAACAGTGAGTTTGGTTCTTTTAATGGATAATGATCATGAGTGTTATTTCATGCATTTGTTGGCTGCCTGAATGTCTTCTCTGGTGATTGTCTGTTCTTGTCCTCTGCCCACTTTTTTAACTGAATTGAGATGTTGAAGTTTTCTATAAACTTCAGAAACTAGTCCCTTGTCTGATATGTCATTGCCAAATTTTTTTTTCCCAGTCTATAGGTTCTCTTTTTACTTTTTTAGTGAAGTCTTTTGATGCACATATATATATATGTTTAATTTTTAGGCTGCCCTAGTTGTCTAGTTTGTTTTCTGCTGATTGCTCATTTTTAGTTTTGTTTCACAGCGTATCCATGTCATATATCATGGATCCTAAGTTTGTTCCTATTTTTCCTTTGATGATCTTTGTAGCTTTAGGTTTACATTTAGGTCTTTATTCCATTTTAAGTTAGTTTTTGTATAGTGAGAGATATGAATCTTGTTTAATTTTTCTGCAAATGGATATCCAGTTTTGCCAGCACCATTTGTTAAAAAGACTATCTCTTCCCCCCATTTAATGACTTTTGGCACTTTGTCAAAGATCAGCTATCCATAGAATAGATATACTTCTCATTCTCAAGTCTGTTACATTGGTCTATGTGTTTGTCATTGTATTAATACCTGGCTCTTTTGACTACTGTAGCTGTATAGTAAGTTTTGAGATTGGGGAGTGTGAGATCTTCTATTTATTCTTCTTTTTCAGTAGCACTCTGCTTTTCTGGGGCCTTTTTCCTTTTCATATAAAATTTGTGATTAGTTTTTCCATCTCTTTAAAAAATTATTATGGAATCTACATTGGGATTGCATTATATCTGTAGATCACTTTGGGCAGTATTGACATTTTCACAATGTTAAATCTTCCTACCCATGAGCATGGTATATTCTTCCATTTAGATAGGTCTCTTTGGGTTTCTTGTAGTTTTCTTTGTGTCTCACTGCCGTCGAGTTGATTCAACTCATAATAACCCTCACTGGATTTCCGAGGCAGTATCTCTATGAAAGTAGATAGCCCACTCTTGCATCTGAGGAGTGGCTGGTGGGTTTGAACTGCCAGCTTTCTGGTTAGCAGTCAAATGCCTTAGGCACTATGCTACCAGAGCTCCTTTTGTATCTTTAGTTAGATTTATTCCTAAGTATTTCATCTTTTGGGTAGCTATTTTAAATTGTATTGTTTTCCTAATTTCCTTTTCAGAGTTCTCTTTGTTAGTGTAGATGAATCTGACAGACTTTTGTATATTAATCTTATATCCTGCCACTTTGCTGAATCCTTCTATTAGTTCTAGTAGTTTTCTTGTTGAGTCTCTGGGATATTCTATGTATATAATCAGATCATATGCAAATAGACATTTACTACTTCTTTGCCAATTTGGATGCTTTTTATTTCCCTTGCTTTTGTTATTCTCGCTACAACTTCCAATACAATATCGAATAGAAGTACTGATAAAGGATATACTTGTTTAGTTCCCATTTACAAGGGCAATGTTTTCAGTCTCCACTGAGAATAATTTTGACTGTTGGTTTTGTGTGTATAACTTTAATTATATTGAGGAATTTCCCTTCTGTTCCTATTTTGCTAAGTGTTTTTTATCAAGTATGGGTGATGAATTTTGTCAATACCTTTTGTGCATCAATTGATATGATCATGTGGTTCTTTGTTTTATTTATATGGTGGATTATGTTGATTGTTTTTCTTATGTTGAATCATCCTTGCATACTTGATATGCACATCACTTTGTCATGGTGTATTATTTTTTGAAACATTGTTGGTTTCTATTGGCTAAGATTTTGTTGAGAATTTTTGCATCTGTGTTCATGAGGTATATTTATATCAGGTTAAGGTGTTGATTTTGGTTTTCCTTTTTTTTTTTTTTTTAATGTGTGTTCCTATTGCTATGAAGCCAATTGCCTTTCATTCTCTTCCTTGAACATTTCAAATCAGAATGTTTAAAGCAAAAGCAAAAATATAAAAATCAGAATGCCAAACAAAGCTCATTATGAAAAAAATGCTATGAAGTTCTATAGCAAGTAGACATCGCATGTCTCTTTAAAGGAAAGTTCCTTTATGGATAGTGATGGCATCAGATCTACCTCTGCTAAATGTCTATATGATATGCACACAGGAAGATTCATTCTTTTCTTCAACAAAATTTTATTGGGCACCCATTTTATATGAAGCGTTGTATTAGGCAACAGGGATATAGCCCAAATAAGACAGGAATAGTTTCTGTCTTCCATGTTTGAGTCTAGAAGTAGATAGTAACTGACAGCCACCTTCACCCACTCATAATGTTGCCAGGCAACATATTCCATGGTAAAAATTGACTCTAATTCATGGTTAGGAAACTTTTTCTGTGAAGGGCCAAATAGTAATTTGTTTAGGCTTCACAGAGCACACAGTATCAGTCATAAGTATTCAACTCCACTGTTGTAAGACAAAAGCAGCCATAGAATACGTTAATGAATGACCATAGCTGTGTTCTGATAAAACTTAATTTAAAAAACAGTTGCAGCCAAATGTAGATGTGGTGAGCACAGCACACCCAAAGTAAAATGACCATTTGAACACATATGCATGGGTAGAGGCAAATAGTGTATCGATAGGTACAGATGTGTACTTACATGAAAACAGATAGAAGTCTCTATAATCCTTCTGGTTGGTGGTCAGATGCCTTAGGCACTATGCCACCAGAGCTCCTAGAGGTATCTATAGGTACAGTAAATACAAATATGTGGTGCACGCACATATATTCACTGAAGACACAAATATTGATACTCCTCATACATAACCAAAAACTTTCTATTCACATATGCTGATGCTACCATCCCAGGCCTCACCTTCCTCCTCTGAATCCGAGACCTTAAGAGGGTTCCATTTTTTGGGGTCCCAATTGCTCCTAGTTATAACTGCTCTAATCTGTTGGCACCATAGGCAATGGCCAGCCAATTTTGCCACCAGACATGCTAATGTCTCTATAATTTGATCAGATGCTTGTAGTTTGGAAGTGAGAGTTTCTCTTGCATCTGATTGGGCCAATCTTGCATCTCTTTTCAATCTTAGTTGTTCCTTAACTGTCTGCAGCTTATCCCTTAATTTCTGACACTCACTTTTGCCACATATTTATCTTCAGTGGCATTGCAAACTGCATATAGCAGAGGCCAAGCCACTGAAGCTACCAGTGCCCGTTGTGTTTCCTTCACTTTTTCAGCTCTGCAATATTTCTAACACTCCCTGCAGTGTTCTTTGGGCATCCCCAAAGGAGTTTGCTGCTCCCCAGGTGGTCAACAGCCTAGCAAGGGGTCATATATACTCAAATCTGGCCAGTCTGGAATTTCACCAGTTTTTTAAGTCATGCTTTCTGCTACTTTATGGCCAGATTCCCTGGTTACTCCTGGCTGGCTCACCAGCTGTCCTGGGAATTTCCCAGGGGGTTTGTAATTTCCCTTCCAATTGGTTTGGAGGAGACTAAAGAATCTGTCAGGGATCCCATTACCAGCATGAGTTTTATTAAGAAGAGGGAAAAAACAAAATCGTGAGAGAGAAAGAGTTTACAAAGTGATAGATAAAAGGTCGACACAGGATTACACAACTTGTCAGAAGCTTCTTCTGATCTAGCTGGTGGCCAGACTGGAATGGATCCAAGAACATTTGCAAAACCTGTCCATCTTTTGGGAATACTTATACGATTCTAGGGAATTGAGGACGGGGTCTACATGACCAGAACTGGAATGCTATGTGACCAGTTTCCAGTCTTAGTGGTGCCCTGGCCACTCGGGAGGGGATCCCAGGCAGCGCTTTCTGGAACCACCTGTATTTGCCTTGATAAGGCACTGCTGGTTTAGGGCTTTAACTGCAGGGGCTAGCTGAAGAACAGGTTAATCCCTAGCAGGGAAGAGGTGATTGAAACATGACAGGGAGGGAGAGGGGAATGGCTAGCAGTTTCGTAAAAAAGCAGCTAAACGAGATGGAGTTTGAGCCCATTTTGGGGGTGTTGCCGTCACTGTCCATACACCTTCCAACATTAGTTTTCTGGGTTTGAAGGCTTAAAGGTTTCATGGAACAATTAAGTCAATTGGCATACCATAGTTCACACAAATGATCTGCGTTCTACTGAAGTGAGTAGCATAGCATCTGGAGTCTTGAAAACTTGCAAATGGCAAAGACACAACTAAGGGTCTCTACTCACAGTAAGATAACCAAAAGCTCAGAGAAGAAACAAGTCTATACCAACCACAACCTCATCTACCCTGAGAGCAGGAGAACTAGATGATGCCTGGCTGCTATCACAGATGGTTCTGACCAGGGTCATAATAGTTTGTCCTGGGTAGAAGGGGAGAGAAATACAAGCAGAACTTAAATTCTTATTTAAAAAAAGCCAGACAAACTGGGACAGTAGAGAACAGAAGACTCCCTGAGACTATCACCCTAAGATAATCTTTAAACTTAGAACTGAGTCTATCCTCTGAGATCACCTTTTAGCAAAATAGAAGAGTGGCACACACCCTAAGATTGCTGCCTTACTTAAAAAACAACAGTATGAGAGGAAAAAGTCAACAAATAGTCAAATGCAAAGATGAGAAGATAAGGGGGATGAGGAACTAGAATATTAGAAAGGAAACAAACTGAACGCAATTAAAGAGAATGTTGACACATTATTGTTGACACATAAATGTATCTAATCTCATCAAACAATTTGTGTAGAAATTTTGTCAAATGGGAACCTAACTTGCTGGGTAAACTTTACTAAAAACACAATAAAATAGTATTAAACAAACAAACAAACAGATGTAGGCTCAACATGGCCCTTAAGCTGTTGTTTGCACATCTCTGCTCTAATTGTTTTGTTTCATTGTATTCATATTCTAGAGACATGATTCAGAAATCTTTTTTTTGGTTTCACATTCACTGACTGACCCTCTACCTTACCAAGCAAGATGTCCTTCTCTAGTGACTGGTCCCTCCTGATAACATGTCCAAAGTACGTGAGGCAAAGCCTCGCCATCCTCACTTCTAAGGATCATTCTGGCTGTACTTCTTCCAAGACAGATTTGTTCTTTCTTTTGGGAGTCCATGGCATGTTTAATATTTTTTGCCAATATCGTAATTCAAAGACATTAATTCTCCTTTGGTCTTCCTTATTCATTGTCCAGCATTTTCACACATATTGTTGTTGTTATGTACTGTCGAGTTGGACCCAATTCATAGTGACCCCTCCTTGGGTTTCCGAGGCAGTATCACTATAGAAGTAGATTGCCCCATCTTCCTTCTGAGGTGGCTGGTGCGTTTGAACTGCCAGCTTCTTGCTTAGCAGTCAAATGCGTTAGGCACTACACTATCAGAGCTCCCTCACACATATTAGCAATTGAAAATACCATGGCTTGGTTCAGGCAAACCTTAGCCACTAAGACTGGAAACCGGTCACATAGCATTCCAGTTCTGGTCGTGTAGACCCTGTCCTCAATTCCCCAGACTCAGTATAAATATTCCCAAAAGATGGGCAGGTTTTTGCAAGTGTTCTTGGATCCATTCCAGTCTGGCCACCAGCTAGATCAGAAGAAGCTTCTAACAAGTTGTATAATCCTGTGTCGACCTTTTATCTATCACTTTGTAAACTCTTTCTCTCTCACGATTTTGAGGACTTTGCTTTTTAACACTTTAGAGAGGTCTTTTGCAGCAGATTTGCCCAGTTGTTTGATTTCTTGACTGCTGCTTCCATGAGCCTTGATGGTAGATCCAAATAAAATTAAATCCTTGTCATCTTCAATCTTTGCTCTGTTTATCATGATGTTGCTTACTGGTTCACCTGTGAGGAATTTTGTTTTCTTTATGTTGAAGTATTAGTAGTTCTGGTGGTTTAGTGATTCATGCATTTGGCCACTAACCAAAAGGCTGGTGATTCAAACCTAGCAGCCACTCCACTCAGCAGGAGAAAGATGAGGCAGTCTGCTCCTGTAAAGATTTACTCTGCCCTGTAGGATAGCTATAGGTTGGAATCAACTTGATGGCAGTGTGTTTTTGCTTATGTTGAGGTGTAGTCCATACTAAAGGCTATAGTCATTAATCTTCATCAGTATGCTTCTGGTAAAGCCTAGTAAACTCTATGGGGGCAGTTCTACTCTGTCATATAGTATCTACAAGTCGGAATCAACTTCACAACAACACAGTTGGCCTGAGCCCTATTTCAGCTTCAGTCTTTTAAGTCAGTTGACCCCTGTGCCAAATTTCCACACTACAAATCTATTCTTCCCACTGTTCTCTGCCCCCATGGTTGACTTCTGTAGAATACATCAAAAGAATTACTATCCCTTTTGCTTCCCTTTGGGACCAGCCAAAGAGGATTCTTGTCAAGAAATCTGAGGGAGGGAGGAAAGTGAAGATGAGTTATTTATTCCCCTGATTCCCTTCCAGTGAGATCACCTCAGAGTCTGTGAATGGGTCAAATGATTAACATGCTTGGTTCTTAAACAAAAAGTTGGAATTTCACGTCGATCTTGAGGATCCTTAGAAGAAAGACCTGGTAATCTACTTCTTAAGAAAATCAGCCATTGAAAGCACTGTGGAACACAGTTCTGCTCTGACATATATGGGGTTGCTGTGAGTCTTGGCAACTGCTTTCAAGTCACCTCAGGCTGCCTGCAGCCCTTGATGAAAGGCTGGTACTCCTCTCAAAGTAACCAACCCACTCAAGACTTCTTCTAGTTGCTGATAACCACTCTCTCCTGTGTTCCCCTGGGCCTAGAGGCGGAGACAGGTCTGCTGCTACACTATCACTTGTACTTCCCCTATATCCCAACTACACCTTTGTACTTTAGTCTCATTTTATATATAGGTAATTCCCCCCATAGTAACTCCCTTCTGACTTAGGTCAAACACCATTTTTTTCTTTTTAGTTTTCATTGTTATTGTCTTTTATCATCAGTATCTTTATAAATCCAATCTTTGTCTTTGAACATCTGTGCATGAACATCTGAGAATGCTAACATTAGCCATTATGCACTGCAACATTGTATATAGTACATATTACTAATGATAAGATGTAGAAAAAAAGAAAACAATAAAAGACGGTCATAAGTGTGGTTCTTGAAGGTGAAGGACTGCTGTAAACTTTTCTTGTATGGTGGTAATTTGATTGTGCCATCTGTTCCTATAAGGACACTGATTAGTGCAACAACTACAGGCCTATGGTTGCACCATTACTGCATACTCTCTGGCTATAGAGAGACTCTTGGAAGCTTCTTATTATAAATGCTCCCTGTGACACAACATCTCTAGTTGCTAAGCTGTCCAAATGTTGAATCTCCCTGAATGCAGTGTTCTCTTGGCCAGAGAAGTCAAGCATAAGCCTCAAAACTAAATGTCATGTAGATCTGTCAGATCTGACTCATGGCAGCCAGATTACAGGCTGTGGGTATGACTGTCCCAGCCCCAAGAGCTCTTACTCATGAGACAGAATTCACGAGCCTTGGCAACTCAATATCACTGACTCTTACAGCCACGCACAATTTTCAAGCAGCATTGCAGCCCCAGTCAAAGGAGAAAGCAAACCCTCAAACTATATCTGGAAATAATTTGGCAGAACTTTATTTTGCTGGAAGATTTTAGCATGAAACACCCTTTAACTTCAAACCAAACCTATTGCCGTTGAGTCAATTCCAACTTAAAGCAACCAAAGAGAACAGAGTAGAGCTGACCCATAGAGTTTCCAAGGGTACCATCTTTACAGAAGCAGACTGACACATCTTTCTCTTGTGTAGCAGCTGGTGGGTTCAAATTGGTGACTTTTTGGTGAGCAACTGAACACTTAACCACTGTACCATCATGGCTCTTTGAAGTATTCTTTAAAGAGGTAGTTTAGTGTGGCTGTTAAGGAGAGCTGGAGCCAGCTATGAGTGACATCCCAGCTCTACTAACAATGTGACCTAGAGTAAGGT